>NC_047670.1:9815545-10065545 GCF_011762505.2 Arvicanthis niloticus | reverse complement strand
TCTCAGAAGGTAATTTTCATTGCCATTTTGTTTGGACTTAATATCAGCAAGGAGAAATACGTCTGTGTTTATCTTTCATGGTGTTTCCAAGGTTTATATGACAAGGGAAGACCCTTTTGGAAGATGGATATAACCGTTCCACTGGCTTGGGTCCTAGACTGGAAAATAACAACAAAAACAACATCTAGAGGAGAAAACAGATAGAGCACAGGCAGTGTGCTTTCTCTAATTTTTCATCTACTGAAGCTTGAGCACTTAGCTTTTAATAGTGACAAGACATGAGATGCAATAAACATTTTCTTGTCTATGTGGCTTCTTCAAAATATATTTTTTCATAGTTCTGAGGAAAGAACTCTAAGTATGTATTGGTCTAACAAATAGTGTTCTGACAGTAAGTAGGCACAGAGAGGCACCCATGGCATCTGTAAGCAGTGGGAATCCTAAGGTTCTAGAAAGAAGACATTAATGTGAGTTTAAGCTTATGAGCACAAGTATTTGTTAGAATACTCCTTAATTTCTCCGATCCTTGCTGATTAGACCTTTAAAGTAAAGGAAATATTTCTTTGGCATGGTCTGTGACTCAGTTTTTTTTCTTACAGATGTTTCTGCTATGGTTTTAGATGTTCTACATACAACTAGTACTGCATGTACTTTCAATGAATAAAAAGGCCAGCTTTGTTCCTGCATTTTCTGTAGAAAGGACAAATTTTGAGTTGAATGTTTTGTGGGTCAGTTGGTCTCCCTATCCCTCCCTCCGTTGTTGTTCCTACTTGGCTGCAGGAGGTGGCCTCTTCAGGTGCTATATCTCCAGTGCTGTGAGTCACAGATAAAATCACCCCCATTGATTCTTGGCCACCTCCTTTATCCCAAGTCTCTGTTTCATCCTGGAGATAGTCCCCCATCTCCCCATCTCATGTTAGTTGCACATCTCCATTTATTCTCATAAGCATGTAGCCATCTCTCTTGTCCCTCTTCACATCTGATCCTGAACCCACCTCTCTATTCACTCTCCTACCCAATTTCTTGTTTCATCTGCCTCTTATGGCCATATTACTCCCCGTTCTATGTGAGATTCCAGCTTCCTTGCTTGTACCTTCCTTCTTGTTTAGCTTCCTTGGGTCTGTGGAACCTGTATTTTATAGCTAATATCTGCATGGGTAACCTGTATTTTATAGCTGATATACACTTTTAAGTAAATACATGCCATGCATGTTGTTTTAGGGACTGGATTGCCTCATTAAGGATGATATTCTCAAGATCCATCCACTTGCCTGAAAAATTCATGATGCCTTTGGAGAATAAGCAACCAATAACAAGTGCAACTTGATACCCATCCAATGGGTAAACAACAAACCTTAGCACTATTAATGATGCTCTGTTATACTTGCAGACAGTAGTCTAACATGGCTGTCCTCTGAGAGACTTCACCCAGCAGCTGACTCAAACAGATGTACATACCGACAGCCAAACTGTGGATGGACATTGGGAACTCTTATGGAGGAACAGGAGGAAGAACTGCAGCCTCTAAAAGAATAGGATCTTCACAGGAAAACCAACAGAATCAAGTAACATGGACCCCGTGGCTCTCAGACACTGAACCACCAACCAAAGAACACATACATGCTGGACCTAGGTCCCCTGGCACATATGTAGCAAATGTGCAGCTTGGTCTTCATGTGGGCTCAACAACTGAAGCAGAAGCTCTCCCAAAAGCTGTTGCCTGTCTGTGGAATATGTTCTTTTAGCTGAACTCCCTTGTTTGGCCCTCAGTTAGAGAGGATGTACCTAGCTTCACGGAGACTTGCTATGCCAAAGTTGGGAGGGAGAGACCCAGGTGTCTTCTACCCACTTAGAGGAGGAAAGGGGGGGTGCGGGATTGTGAGAAAGGGTGACTGGAAGAGGAGCTGTGTGTAGATGTAAAGTGAATGCAGAAATAATAATAATAATAATAATAATAATAATAATAATAATAATAATAATAATTTTAAAAAGAATGCCAGCTCCTGTGCTTGTTTCTCTTAAATTTTTTCTTACAACTCAAAAAAATGGTGTCTCAAATTTTATTAACATTGATTAGGAATTTGAGGCCAACTTGGGTTTTTAGGGCCTGTATTTTACAGGCATGCCCAATACTGGGTAGGATTATATTTTAAAATACATGTTAAATATTTTCCTTTAATAAATCCTTCTCCTATCTGGTGGTATGCTGGATCATCATCAGTAGAAGACAGGCCTGTGTTTTTATATAGTGGTATACAGCTGTGCTGTAGTTAGAAAGGTTTTGTTGTTTGTTTATCAATATATCACAAGCATCCAGAATAATATTTTCCTTATATTTGAAATAGGTCATTATTTATATAATAACATATATAATAAATCAGTATATTACACAGTATCTTAATAAGTTTATAATTTTCTATATATATAGTTTCACTCTATGAATAAAGAGGGTTGTATATTAGAAATTATTAATAAACATGATAATTCTGGAGATGCATTGAATCTTTGTAAAGCCCAAAGAACTACCATATCAATCTCTATCATATAAAATATAATCAACAGCATATTACAAAATTGGGTAAAAATCAAGAATCTGAAGAGATCTAATTTCATAAATTCAAGATCTCATTTACTCAAAGAGCAAAATAACGGAAGACCCAGTAAGTATAATCAAATATTAAGCCATAATAAACAAATAATACATATCAAACAATAAATCACAATGAGATGACTTTATCCATTTGGATTTTCAAGAAACAAAGAGCATGGTGATGGATGAAAAAGCTATCAGAAAGGTAAATAAAGACATATTTTAAAATGTCTGTAATTAAAAAAGCCTAAATAAACATTACAGTTCAAAAGAGTGTGAACGAGCTCATTGAGTCACACTTGTTCTTGAGAGGAAGATTGTATGTAAGCTGACAAAGAATTAGCACTACTTGATCTTAACTTAATACTAATTAATCAAGAACTGGAGGTTTGTACCAGTGGCTCATGACAACTAAATCAGTAATCAGTATTCTAAGTATTAGAGCTCTCAAATGCCTCTGCAAAACTGAATCATGATAATGAGGGCTGCAACATTAGCTCAAAATGTACACACCCTGATACATGATTAGTATTAAGTTTACAGTATGTGGTTTTGAAGTTAAGGCCAGTAGGTAATGGAAATATAAATTCAAACAGCTGGCAGGTGACAGAACAGCTCTGGATCATAATGTTTAGGAGAAACCTACCAAAGATCTTTTGATCTTTTATTTCTTCCTAGTAATCAACACAGGTTCTTATTTTATAACAAATTATAAAATCAAAGTGAGAAAATATCATTCCAAATATTGCAGCTTGCATTTTACTATGTTTGCTGTAACATTAATTTTAGGGTTCTCAGCCTAACTGTAACTTTTTCACCTAGAACAATTTAATAAATACATTAAACATGTTTTTAATATTAACCTTGGAAAAACATGTTAGCTTTATCAAGATAAAAATATATAGTATCTATTTTGTTTGAAACCACAGCAAGATTAATTACTGAAAAATGAATCAAACAATAATTGGCACTTCTTAATATTCAAGTTTACCTTAGGAAATCTGAATATAAGAAAGCCATATTTTAAAAGCTTTTTGCTATATACAGTAGTATATTAGCCTTAATGAAAACCCTAATATACATATTATATTTTCTATTATACATTTGTATTCTACAATGTAATATATATATATATTTCCTTTCATATAGAAAAAAATAGTTATTTTAAGCTACTTCAATAGTATATGCCCAAGAAGATTTTTGCATACAAGACTTACTACAATGAACAAAGCAGAAAAGTCAGTGACCTCATGTAATCCACATTAAAGTGACGGGAAGATATCAACAAAACTATTAATATATAATAAGTCTAGAGAAAAACATTGTGGAGAAAGATATTGTTTCTCTACACAATTACAGTAGTATGATTGTAGCCAGCTTGTCTTTCCTTATTAAGAATTACTTTTAATTATTTATTTAAGTTCCAAGGTAGAAGGCCATCCCATGCCCCCTCTAATTGCTTTAGGACCCTTTGTCTTCTGGACTACAGGAGGTGGCTTTTAGTTGTCCTCTGACAAGTTTCACACATCTCAGCTTCCTGGGGGTGCTTAGCTAATGAAAGCTCTACAGTGTAGATCTCTATGTGTGCTAGGACAGTCTAGTCTGTACAGTAAGTGCCAGAACAGCTGGAGTGACATGCTAAGTCTCTGTCACACAAAAAAAGCAAGAGTGCAAGGAAGCAAGAAAGAAGAAAGGCAATCAAGAAAGAGAGGGAGGGAGGGATGGAGGGAGGGAGGGAGGGAGAGAGAGAGAGAGAGAGAGAGAGAGAGAGAGAGAAGAAAGAAAAGGCCATGGCAAAATGGGAGGCAAGTTCATAAAGCCTTAATAGCTACCCTTAGGAACCTTGGAAAAGTAAGGGAAAGGTAAGGAAAGGAAGGAAATAAAAAGAAAGAGAAGAGGAGGAGAAGGGAGGGAAGGGGAGGGGAGAAGAGAAGAGAAGAGAAGAGAAGAGAAGAGAAGAGAAGAGAAGAGAAGAGAAGAGAAGAAGCAATTGTAAACATCGGCAAAGAGGGTACTGAGTATGAGCACTATGTGTGCTCCACGTATTACCCTTGATAATCGGTTGTGGCTTAACACTGCCTTTAGCTGAGGATCACAGCTTTGGTCAAAACTCTCTCGGTATATCCGTTATGTGTGCTGTTATGTATATCTAAACTTGTACTATCAGGCTGATCCCATGAGATTCTGTCCAACCTCCCCAAAGGAGGAAATTTCAACTGCAGCAGCAGCATAAAAACCAGGAGTGAGTGTCTTTTCTTTCATTCATATTCTCTCTCTTCTCTCTCTTCTCTCTCTCTCTCTCTCTCTCTCTCTCTCTCTCTCTCTCTCTCTCTCTCTCTCTCTCTCTCTCTCTCTCCCTCCCTCCCTCTTTCTTTCTAATTTTAAACAAAGTGAAATAAGCCCATTGCAGGACAAGGGAATAAAGTGAAGGGATAGGATGAGGCCAAGGAATAAAGGGGAAAATTGTTTGAAAAGCTCAGAAATTATTCTAAGTGGTAAAACTGACATCAGCAAATAATAAATAAATAAATAAATAAATAAATAAATAAATAAAGGTTGAACAAGCAAAAATAAGTCTTGCAAGCAAAATCAGTGGATTTGCACTATGAGCCGAGTGTAGGTAAGGGAGAAGTATTGGAGACATTTAGAGACTGAAAAGTGCAGTATGCTGATTTAAGGGTCAGGATTCCACTCGACCTCCAACACAGCTTACAACTCTTGCTTCCCAAATGTCTCTTTTTTAATGATAATAATTGGAAAGGATTTAAAACTCACTCGCTAAGGATCATGAATCAGAACAATTTTAGTGATCCAGCACACACTGTTGAGTGAAGTGTTGTGTGTAGTTTTCTTGGTTCAAAGACCTTTCTATGTATCATGATAATAACTCGGTGCTGTATTGATATGTGTAAGAACAATTAGATGTTTTAATCTCCTTATGTAGACATCACTGGAAGCATAACAAGGGACTCCTCTACAGTGAACATGTAAAATGTTACTTTTAGTCACATTACTACTTCTCAGTTTAATACAACATTAGGGATCATTTTTGTTTATTAAATATTGATTTTTAAATTATTTTTAAAAATTAGTTATGTATTTAACATTATTTGAAAGGAATATGTTCTTAGTATACAGGAACATTCAGACAGACTGGAAGATGTAAACTATACTGATTAATTTATGTTATCTGACATAAAATTATTTTTTGAGTAATAAAAATCTAATTTCTAAGCAATTATCAAATATAGATTATATTATTGATTATGGTTATCATGAAATACAATACATCCATGAAGTTTATTTTATCTCACTGAAATTTTGTTTTCTTTAACCAGCTTCTTCTCAGTACCCATATCCTCAAGGCTCTGGTAAGTACCATTTTGGTCTTTCAATATAGGGATTTTTTCAGAAGCAAGTAAACAATTTTACTCCAATATATATTCTAACACACACACACACACACACACACACACACACATATACATATATATGCTAGAAATATTCTTCTATATCATTTTTGAACATTATAAAACATAGTATAGTTTCTTTAATATAGAGAACACATTATATATTTTCTTATATATCACTGGATGTGACTATCTATACATCTTGTTGATCAGGTTTATCTGTGCAGCAGTGTGTTTAATCCATACCAATCTATTTCAAGTATTATAACAGAAAATGAAAAATATAGAAATACAACGCTAGTGTTTCTGGAACAAATGTAAAAAATTTAAATTTATATATATAGCCCCTCCCTGTAATTATCTAAACCCACACACATTTTTCTACAATAAAAATAACCTTTTCTTTAGCCAACACATACTTACATTGAGCCTGAAGAAATAGAATTTAAAATATCTACTTTAAGCATTTTATAGGTTCATCCGTGCTGGGGTCACACGGAGTGTGCATTCCTTTAGTTCTGCACAGATGTATTGCATTTCAGCCCAGCATTTGATGAGTACATGACATATCATATTATCAAATATGCTCAAGACACAAAAGCATACTGTGACAGTATCCCTGTGGTAAAATATTCCAGTTCAAAATAAGAATTTCAGAGTGGGTTCATCACAGTCTGATCAGTATCTTGCTGCCCACAATAGAGAAAATGTATCTGTCCAACATCTGCCTTTCTTAGATTTACTGTTGGGCAAATTTTCTTTTGATTTTCTGTCAAGACAACATCCAAGCTAATCATATCAGCTGGAAATGCTTATTTTTTGGGGGGGGGGGAGTTCTTCAGCTACAGAATTTAGTTGTTTTGAAGTTTTTGTTGTAGTTATAACAACCAGTGAAGATACTGCTACCATGCTGTGGCCTGGGACCATGAGTCTACTCTTAATGAAATTATCTGTTTTATTTAGCAAAATTTGAACATAATATTAAAACAAGTTTTGTTTGCATGGTGTATTTTGGATGTGTTTCACAATCCAAATATTATTTTCACACAGTAAATCATATTTATATTTTATATTTTTAAAAGGACATTTGTGTTTTATATACTCTCTTAATTTGTCACTCTTTCCTTGCATGCAATATTATATAGTCAAGCCAAATACAGCATGAAAATAAACAAGAAAAAATAAGTTTAAGTGAATTTTCAAGGAATGATAATCTCAAAATAGACACTAAAATAATTATAAAATTAATGCAGATATTTAAAAAGATATTAAAGTCACAATTTAGATTGCACTAAAGTCTTATGGATATGTAAACACTGTGCCTGTGCAGTTTCCTCCATCGGAATAAAGTCTGAAACATAGGAAGGATCAAGTTGTTTTCAACCCTCAAATAAAGTTGTTGACTGACTTTGAATCTTAGCAGCTTATCATAAAAAAAAAAAAAAAGAAGAAGTCCTATTCAACAGTCCTATGGCATCTATACCAAGAACTGGAAATAAGAAATAATATATTTTAAATGTGATATTTTAAATGTGAGCTGACAACTTTGTTATAACTTCTCAGAATGATAGGATGTAGTATCCAATGGAGAGAATAAATCCCCAACCTCGAGAAACTTTCTGAGTCATGATTTATTACTTTAAGAACATTTTAGTAAAACTTCTGAGCTGATTTCACAGAAATAAACTTTTATCTTTTCATTATTTCATGACCTTTTGCATCTATAATAAAAATGAAGTAATTTATACAGTAAAAATTTACAAGAAATTAATAATGAAAATGGGCAACTCTATAAAGCAGTCTATAGGTTTATGTATATTTTTCTTGTTTAACTTCTATTTTTTTATTTCAATAGCTCAATTATTTGTGATATGTTTACCTTAAATTAAATAGGTGATTGGGGTTTGAACAGATCTCTCTCTCTTTTCTCTGTCTCTCTGTCTCTCTGTCTCTGTGTCTGTCTCTCTCTCTCTCTCCCTCTGTCTTCTCTCTCTCTTTGTCTCAGAAACACACACACACACACATAAGTATGTGTCTTAATTCTGATGCTGAATCATGTAAATATTTTGGAGACAAAAGATGATTAGCACTCCAATTTCTTACTAATTATTTACTTCTAAGTGCTTATAATCCAACCTAGAATAATGGGTACTCTTACTATCCAAGGTTCATATAGAAATACCTGGAGAAAGGTAGCTAGTTTTTGTTACAACTTGGTGTATGTCTGGGTAAAGATGATTTCTTACTGGCACTTACTGGGTGGAAGGCCAAAATTCTGAAACATACAACATGATAGAAGAGGCAATTTCAGCTTGGAGCTACTCTACCTGTCATATGGGCTTGAAAAATTATGACCCAGAAAAAGGGATTATTTTAAAGATAGAGGTATCCAAATACCCTAAATATCAACTTTTATCCCTATGTTCAAATTATCTGTACAACTAAAATATCTTTATGATTTATTAACAATATGTGTGACCTTTAGAATCATATGAATGATCTCTACATCTACATGAGTATCTCAGAAGTTATATAATAAATTGGAGATATTTTTCTTTCTTCTGAGAGTAAGAGATGTCTGCTCTCAACAAGACATAAGTAACAAAGACAGCATAGTATTCCCAATCTCAATGATGGAGCTCATGGCATACTTGCTGACCAATGAGCTCCTGGACTGTACTTTCTGTAGTGTTTGCAGTCCACAATGCTTAAGCAATCTTAACACCCTCATAGAAGCAGGGAGAAGGGAGATGGGATATGGGGTTTTTCGGGGAGAAACCAGGAAAGGGGACAACACCAATAAAAAAAGATTATATTCATATAGGTAGTAAAATATAGGTCTTTTTTGTTTGGGGTTTTCAAGACAGGGTTTCTCTGTGCAGCCTTGGCTGTTTAGGAAATCACGCCATACATCAGGCTGGCTTTGAACTCAGAGATCTACCTGTTTCTGCCTCCTAAATGGTAAGATTAAAGGTGAGCACCACCACAGCCAGGTCCTACTCTTAAGTTTTAAATTAACTTTATTATTTTAAAAGCAACAACAATTGCAGACTGGGATTAATCGTACCCAGTCTATGCATTTCAGTGAACTACATAGAGTATGCATTCTGAAACTGTGGAGATTCATGTTAGATTTCACATTTTCTTTATCAAATATATTTTTATGAACTTATTTACCACCAAACATAAAATTCAAGACAGAGTTAGAAGTAGAGCAATCATTAGCTATTTTCATAGCTTCTTTTTAAAAGCTTAGTGTGTTTATTATATACAGTTGAACAGGAAGGCAGGGTTGTTGCATGGAGCTGAGAAAGAAGGTATAGTTTTACAGACACACAATGATGCATCTGGATAAAGGAAACTGATTTAGTTAATCTTAGGAGCAGTGTCTGTAGGGAAGAAATCTTCAGGTCAGGGCTCAGAAAGCTAATGAGGACATTTTCTGCATACAGTGTCAAGATTTTAACTTAGATACACCAAGAAGGCCTTAACCATCCCTCTGAGCCTCATCCCAGTGGCCATTTTGGCCACTGTAATGGAGCTGAGACATGAGAGTCCTTGATGTGACTGCAATCATGTCAGCTGCACATATTCATTCACTCAGCACTTTATTTACTCAGGACTTGATCTCTTCCCTGCATACAACTAATACACTGTAGTATTTATCTATTTGTGTGTGTTTCCATTATTTCAATGAGGATTTTCTTCAAGTTCAACCATGCTGCTAAAGGTGATCAGAACATCTCCATTCTGAAGGTATATAAAATTCTATTGTTGGGAAGTGTAACAAGCAAGCCTGATGAACTACAACCAAGTCTGCACTTAAGCATTGTAATCTACAACTTTCAAAGTAACACTCGATTTTCTTTGATTGAAGTGATTGTAGTTACAGTTTCTATCACTGAATTATTATTCGAGCTGTTGGAAATGGCAAGACTACCTAACATTTTATACAGTTAGTATTCCTACAAGATAAGTGTCTACGTATGGAATAAAGTATTGTGATATTGATAAGCAATGCATTTCCAAAAGTTCATTTACAATTTCCATCATTTTCCATTGCTGTAAAATTATGTTAGAATATATAAATTGTCCATTTCTTTCCAACTACTCCTAAAAGTTCAGGTGAATCAGGAAAATCAGATGTTCCAGGATGCAGTAATCTCCTGTCTAGATTCACATCAAAGTGATTCAAAGTCTAGTTCTCAGAAATACTTCTTATAAGATAAGAATCACATTGGTTTTTTGTGTATTTTTAGATGCCATTATTCAGGTGACATTTGTTCAAGATTCTGGTTTGTTCTCCTATTCTTATTATCATGGTGACTCACTGGCTCTGCAGGAGAAGGTTTAGAAATATTTGTTCACACAAGTACAATGTTTTTAATGTTCCCTTCCTTCCACCCAGTACGTACCTTATGAAAAAAGTTTTCATTGGACATAAGACATTCTTGACCTAGCTTTCATTCACAACCTGTAGACTGAAACAGGGTATCTGTTGCCCTGCTTATTGTGGTTCATGCCTACTTGATGCTTAAATATATGCTAAGGAAAACCTCAACAAGCTTAATTGGGTAACTTTGAAGTGAATTTATTGAATCAATGTGGATTGAAATATTAAAATATAAAGCATAGAATTATAATTACCAGGAGTCTAGTTCCAAACTACCATAGACATAAACACTAGTACATTTTTCTACTTTGTTTACTTATTGTAATAAGTATATTTGATTACTTGATTTTCCCATTAAACATTATAAAACCCTTTAAAGTCTTAAACATCCTCCAAATAATTCTTCTCACTGTTAGAGAGAGTTTGATGATCGATAGTACAAGGGGCCAACTGGCTCACTGCCTGTTTTAAAAAATGACGTTTTATTGTAACAATTCAGGGTGGATGGTCAGTGGCTGCCTACCCAATAAAATACTTACGTTGAGTAGATCCAAAGCAAACTGGATGTCTAGTAAAGCCAGAGGTATTAGTTAATTTTAATAATGCTAATGATATTCTCAGCACAACTTTATAATTTTTAAACTGGGCATAATTTCATAAATATTTTTCTCATGCTTCACCAAATCTAAATTTTTACAGTCTTTTTTTTTCTTTTTTTTTTATTTCCAAACACATTTATGTGCTTTCTCCCTTTCATGTCTGTTAAGTGACTGAGTCATTTGAGGTGGATTTTTTTTTATTCTTTGTTTCTTTTTTTTTTAGTTGCCTTTTTTCCTTTTTTAAAAAATTTTATTCGCTATTTTATTTATTTACATTTTAGATGTTATCCCTTTTCCCCATTGCCCCCCCCCAACTAATCACCTATCCCATCTCTCCTCCTCCTTTTTTGCCTTTATACTGTTTAAATTACATGCAAGTATTAAGGTCAGTTCTAGGTCAAGGAACTAGAAATATGATAGATGATATTTCTTTCTTAATATACTACTTTGTAAAAATTACTTCTTTATTGTTTTCAAAAATAGAAAGGTTTCCAGTGAAAGGCAAAAGAAAAAAATAAACAACACCATAGTTTTATAACTTCATTGTGGTTTACAATATTTAGGGCCTATTAAAATTGAATTTAAGATTCCTTGCTTTGTGGCTGTCAAGAATGGCTAAGTGGTCCAGTTCACTTTTTAGCATACAACTCCAGCTTAGAGGGTCCAACACCTTCTGGCTTTATGAATATTTGCACACATGTGACATGTGTATACACAGACACATATGCTTATACACAATTAAAAGTAAAGATAAATAATTGAAAATACTAAGTTAATTATTAGACAAGTAAGTATAATGAAAACTAAGCTTTGCAATAAAGAAAATAAGAATTTCTTCATATTCTTAGGGTAGTATGAATGTTAGACTATACTTAATATTTCTGTTTTTAAACATTAGTGATATATATATATATATATATATATATATATATATATATATATATGAAAGTATATATTTTTCAGAATATACAGACATAGAAACACTTGTTCACATACTCAGGAATCCCATAAAAACACAAAACAAAAAGCCACAATATATTGCAAAAATCTATAGGGTAAAATAAGAAAGAGAGGAAGAAAAAAAATAAAATAAGATCCCTGATACTTATAAGGACACTTATCTCATAATGTATCTTGCCATTCGGTTCTTTTTGTTTGTTGCCTAATCCTGGGCAATGAGCCTACCTTTAAGAGTAGTTTGTTTCCCAGTGAGACTCCTTGGAAAAAGTGTAAGTTTTATTTGTAAGTGGCTATTGTTTAGAGATAGTATCTGGGTTAGTGATGGGACAGGTGTGTACTTGTGCACCTAGGCATGGCTGTCTCTATGAGTTTTTATGAGCATGGGTCCAGCTGTGTTTAGAGGGCCTTGCTTCTTTGGTATTACCTCTGCACTAAATGGAGGGTTCCCTGATGTCTGACAGAAACCTGTCATTTAAGCCTGAATGTTCCTACATCTCTCACTCTGTAACATGTCTAGCTGAGGGTCTTTGAATTTGTTGTCATCTTCCACAGCAGAAAGCTTTTCTCATGCTAGCTGAGAAAGGCACTGATCTATGAATATGGCAAAATATCATTAGGAGTTATACTTTTTGCTATGTTCTTTTGGTAGAATAGTAGTGTTTGGTTTTCCCCATAGGTCACTTTTCTCAGGTTCTTTGTCAACCAAGAAGCTTCAGATATGGGTTTCATCTCATAGTGTGTCTCTTAAATGAAGTCAAATATTGATTGGTCACTCCCATAATCTTTGTGCCACCATTTCACCAGCATATCTTTCTGTTGAGATTGAAGGGTTTGAGGCTAGGTAAGTGTTGACATGTTTCTTTTAGTAGCACTTAGAGTACCTTTACAGTACCAAGAACACTGCCTATAGTGGGGAAATTACCAGACAGGACTTCTGGAGTACAGCTAAACATGTCTATGTTCAATGAATTGTATAGGTGTTAATTTCCAGCAATAACAGTGCCCTCAGTTTAGGAAGGGCAAACTATAGACTATTTTTATTGGATATTTTATTTATTTACAATACGGATATCACCCCTTTTCCCATTTTCCCTATATCCCCGATGAGACAAGTTGCTTTGCCTCAAGTTCTTAGACTTTGTGGAAGAGAGAATCAAAAAGATAAGTTATAATGACTCTTGTATTGTTCTTAAATGTGACCAGTTATTCAAACTCAGTCATGGACAGGTCTAGAAGTCAATCTAATATTGGAAATAAAAGACTTCATTTGGAAGTCTGGTTCTGGACATTTTCAGAGACATATATGGAAATTAGCCGCAGTTCTAGATGATGTTATGTTAGCAAGAGGTAAAGTTGGGGCAGAATCTCAATTTCAAACAGGCATTAGCACATGTGTTAAGGCTCTTTTAATTGTCAAGTTAAAAATACTTTTGTTTCTTCTACAGTGTTTGATGTAAGTTACATTCATTTTATACTTTCTAATTGTGTTTGTGTTTTAAATTTGGCATGTCAGTTGTGGAGGTCTATCAACCAGCTTTTGTTTTAGTGCCTTGAGTATCACAGGACCTTGGAATTTTATAAATAGCTTGCAAGTACTGGAAGAAATGAGTCAGGTTTTAAGCAGAAGCAAGAGGGTAGTGGTCTTGATTATTGTTGGAATAACAGCTTTAATTACATTAATTACTAGCACCACTGCTTCTGCAATTGCTGTGACACAAGAAGTTAAGACAGCTACTTTTGTTAATCATTTAGCAAAAAAAAAAAAAAATGTTACTAATGTATTGAATATACCAGAGGATTTAGATAGGCATTTGGAAGAACAGATTGATGTTCTTTATCCTATTAAAACTGGAAGGAAGTTCAGAACTTAAGGGTAAGGAGCCATCTTGAGTGTCATGTAAAATACCATTGGATTCATGTTAGTTCTACAATTTACAGTGGTAGTCATTATAAGTAGGAAGAAGTTTAATGACACATGCAGTGTACCTATAGACTTTGCAACAGCCTGGGTAGCTTAAGGGTTTCCTTGGAAACCCTGGTCCAACAACTTTATTAGATATAACAAGTTTCTGGTACTGAAGTTTTATTTGGTGATGAGAGATGTCCATTTGGGGCTCTGTCTACTCTTATTTGTCAATTTGGTTAAGATCACCATATGTGCATATAATTTGGAAGCTTCTACTCTATTTGGTTTTCCCCATGATTTACTTAAATGGTCCTTAATTTTGTTTGTCCTTCCACATGTTCACCTCTTCTTCCCCCTGCTTTATAATTATCCTTTTTTATTCTGCCTTTCTAGTCTTTCCATTTTCATCCATATATAAATATCTCTTTTCTTTCCCTTTCCCAGAGAAATCTGTCCTTTCTCATGGTACCTTCTACCAGTTTGCTTCTTAGGTTCAATTATTTGGGATACTTTTTCCACCCTTTCAATGTGGTGGAAAAAGATATACCAAATAATTTTGGATGCACCAGAAGTATCTTCTTTTTGCAACTATTATGTTAATCTATGACTTTTTATTTGGTTATTGAGACCATTGATGTTGAGTGTTATCAGTAAGCAGTGTTTCTTGATTCCTGTTATTTTATTCATACCACATTTTCCACTGTTTGATATGGTTGCCTATGGCTATTTATTCCTTGTGTTTTCTTTGGTGTGCTCAATCTCTTTCAGTTGAGCTGTAGATTCACTTCTGTCCGGTTGAATTTGTACATACATATAGCCTAAATTCATATTTTTGGTACATCTTTCTTTCATCATATATATATATATATATATATATATATATATATATATATATATATATATGATGAAAGAAAGATGTATATATACATATATATATGATGAAAGAAAGATGTATATATATACATGTATATATATATATATATGTATATATATGATCAAAATTTTTTGTTCCGTATAGTAATTCTGGAGAAAATATGTTGGCTCCTAAATTATGTAGATCATCAGTTCAGATCGTTCTCAATTTTTAGTCTCCCTTGAGAAGTTGGATGTTATTATGTCTACCTTCATATGTCGCTTGGCCTTTTCTCTTTAAGCTTTTAATATTCTTTCTTTGTTCTATATATTTAGTGTTTTGATTATGTGCCAATGGGGAATTTGTTTTTCTGTGACAATTTATTTGGTGTTTCAAATAATTCTTGTACCTTGATAGGCATTTCCTTCCTTATGTTTTGGAATTTTTCTGCGAAGATTTTGTTGAACAAATTTTCTGAACCTCTGACCTAAATTTTTTCTCCTTCCTCTGTTCCTATTCACAGACTTGAATAATAATAGTCTAATAATAGTCTCCCAGATTTTTTTCTATGTTTTGTGTCTGGAGTTCTTTTGACTTAGTACTTTCTTTGACCTAGGAATCCATTTCTATCATTTCCTCAATGTCTGAGTCTTTCTCTTTCATCTCATGTATTCTGTTGGTGAGTCTTGTCTCTGAGGTTTCTGTTTGAGTTCCTAAGTCTTTCATTTCCAAATTACTTGAGGACAACAAGATACTTTTATGGTGTTGACTTGGGGTAGTTATACTTTTCAACTATCTGTCATTATGTGGTCTGTAAGTATATTAAATATTTAGGTAGTGCGCAACCTGACTGTTCTAAATTATGAAAGAGAATATTTTACACCTATGGAACACAAAGTGTTACAGATAACTTCATTTAAATATCAAATATGGTACTTGATCCTGTAAAGGGCTATACTTCATAATACTGTTGGTACCATTTATTTATTGCATATCCTTCTCAGCATTTATGCCAAACATATTGCATACTATTTTGTTTTCTTTTTGTTTTTTCATTGGATATTTTATTTACTTACATTTAAAATTACATTTAAAATGTTACCCCCTTTCCAGGTTTACCCTCCAGAAATCTCATATCACATCCTGACTCCCCCTGTTTCTATGAGGGTGCTCTTCCACCCACTCACTCCTGCTGCCCCACACTCTAGCATTTCCCCCATCGTGCCTTCCCAGGACCAAGGGTTTCTCCTCCCATTGATGTTCATTATGGTCATTGTCTGCTACATACGTGGGTGAAGACATGGGTCCCTTCATGTGTACTCTTTGGTTGGTGGTTTAGGCTCTGGGAGCTCTAGGGTATCTGGTTGATTGATATCCTTGTTCTTCCTATGGGTTGAAAATCTCTTCGGGTCCTTCAATCCTTTCTCTAATTCTTCCATTGGGAACCCTGTGCTCAGTCCAATGGTTGGCTGTGAGCATCTGTCTGTGTATTAGTCAGGCTCTGGCAGAGTCTCTCAGATGACAGCTATATTAGGCTCCGGCTCCTGTCAACAAACACTTCTTGACATTTGCAATAGTGCCTGTGTTTGGTGCCTGTATATAAGATGGATCCCCAGGTGGGACAGTCTCTGGATGGCCTTTTCTTCAGTCTCTGCTCCACACTTTTTCTCTGTATATCCTTCCTTAAGTATTTTGTTCCCCCTTCTAAGAAAGACTGAAGCATCCAAACTTTGGTTTTCTTTCTTCTTGAGCTTCATGTCGTTTGTGAATTATATCTTGGGTATTCTGAAATTTGGGCTAATATCTACTTATCAGTGATTACATACCATGTGTATTCTTTTGTGATTGGGTTACCTCACTTGGGATGATATTTTCTAGTTTCAACCATTTGCCTAAGAATTTTTTGAATTCATTGTTTTTAATAGCTCAGTAGTATTCCATTGTGTAAATGTGCCACATTTTCTGTATTCATTCCTCTTTTGAAGAACATCTGGGTTCTTTCCAGCTTCTGGCTATTATAAATAAGGCTGCTATGAACATAGTAGAGCATGTGCCCTTATTAAATGTTGGAGAATATTTGGGGTATATGCCCAGGAGTAGTATAGCTTGGTCCTCAGGGAGTACTATTTCCAATTTTCTGAGGAACTGCCAGGTTGATTTCCACAGTGGTTGTACCAGCATACAATCCCAACAATGGAGGAGTGTTCCTCTTTCTCCACATCCTTGCCAGCATCTGTTTTCACCTGAGTTTTTGATCCTAGCCATTATGACTGGTATGAGGAATCTCAATGTATTTTGATTTGCATTTCCCTGATGACTAAGGATGCTGAACATTTCTTTAGGTGCTTCTCAACAATTTGGCATTCCTCAGTTAACAACTATTTGTTTAGATCTGTACCCATTTTTTAAATAGGGTTATTTTGTTTTCTGGAGTCTAACTTCTTGAGTTCATTGTATATATTGAATATTAGCCCTCTATCAAATGTAGGACTGGTAAAGATCTTTTCTCAATCTGCTGGTTGCCATTTTGTCCTATTGACAGTGTCCTTTGCCTTACAGAAGCTTTGCAATTTTATGAAGTCTCATTTGTCAATTCTTAATCTTAGAGCATAAGCCATTGGTGTTCTGTTCAGGAAATTTTTCTCTGTGCTTACGTGTTCGAGGCCCTTTCCCACTTTCTCCTCTGTTAGTTTCAGTGTATTTTGTTTTATGTGGAGGCCCTTGATCCACTTGAACTTGAGCTTTGTACAAGGAGAAAAGAATGGATCAATTTGCATTCTTCTACATGCTGACCTTCAGTTGTACCAGCACTATTTGTTAAAAATGGTTTCTTTTTCTCATTGGATGATTTTAGCTTCTTTGCCAAAGATCAAGTGACAATAGGTGTACGGAATCATTTCTGGGTTTTCAATTCTGTTCCATTGATCTTACCTGCCCGCCTCTGTAAAAATACCATGCAGCGTTTAATCACTATTGCTCTGTTATATAGCTTGAGATCAGGGATGGTGATTCTCCCAGAAGTTCTTTTATTATTGAGAATAGTTTTTATTGTCCTGCATTTTATTACTCCAAATAAAATTGCAATTTTCTCTTTATAACTCTATGAAGAATTGAGTTTGAATTTTGAAAGGGATTGCATTTAATCAGCAGATTGCTTTCGGTAAAATGGCCATTTTTACTATATTAATCCTGCTAATCCATGAACATGTGAGATCTTTCCATCTTCTGAGATTTTCTTCAATTTCTTTCTTCAGATACTTAAAGTTCTTGTCATACAGATCTTTCACTTGCTTGGCTAGAATCACTTCAAGGTATTTTATATTATTTGTGAGTATTGTGAAGGGTGTCATTTCCCTAATTTCTTTCTCAGTCTGTTTATCCTTTGAGTATAGGAAGGCTACTGATTTGTTTGAGTTAATTTTATATCCAGCCACTTTGCTGAAGTTGTTTATAAGGTTTTTGAGTTTTCTGGTAGAGTTTTTGGGGTGAAAATGACCCCTATAAACTCGTATATTTGAGTGTTTGGTTTCCAGTTGATAAAACCCTTTGGGAAAGAGCCATAAGCATTGCTTTTCTTGGAGAAGATGTGTTACTGTAAGTTAGTATCAAGATTTCAAAAGCACACTCTTTTTCTAAATAAGCTCTTCTTTAACCATTTAATAGGATTTTTTATGGTAAAACTATGCCTTACTACATGTCATTACTCAGTAAACATCATACAAATACCCTCATCTCAACTAAAAAGAAATAAATAATAGAAGAGTGGTGTCCATTGAGGTCTGATTTTGAACTTGGCTTCTCTTTTCTTGCAATTACTTGTTCCTTATTTTGAAGATTATGCTCTCATTTCCATATGTTTACCCTCAAGTTTCCTTCATGATGCTGTGTTGAATTTGTCATTCTACCACCAGTGCAAAGAATTTTACAAATTTCTTTACAAAGTTTTGCCTGGTAGGGTTTTTAGTCGTCTGTTTAATGGTTTGTAGAAAATCTCTATTATCTGCTTTCAAACAAACAAACAAACAAACAAGCAAACATCTATCCAACCAAATCAAACAAACTAAAAAACAAGCATACTGAAAAACTAACCAACAAATTAAACCAACCAATCAACCAAACACCCCACTTAATTTCTTCTTGGTAGTTAAGAGCACTGCTTTTCCAGAGGACCTTAGTTTGATTCCCAGAACTCCTGTGGAGGCATACTATCATATGTAATTCCAGTCCTAAGAAATCCCATGATTTCTATGTATACCAGGCATACACATGATGCACAGTATGCAGAAAGAACACATATCCACATAAAATTAGTTAAATAATTTAAGGAATGCTGTTTTTAAATGATGTCTAACTGACAGATCTGTAAATAATATATCTTCTAGCTGTATTATTTTATTAAAACTGGCCTGTTTCTTTTGGGTTCCTTGCATTTTTCCTTATCATGTGATGATCTTCTGTGTGTTTCAGATGCTAGTCTAAATATGTATACACAATAAACATTCAATATATACACTATACGTAGGATAATTATTATACTGATCAGGCACCTTAAGTTCAAATAACTATTGCATGTTATTGATGCTAGTAAGTGAAACGAAATGAGAGCTAGACATGAGAAAACTGGAATCTGAGTCTAACCTGATCAAACACAAAGCATATTGTTCAGTTTTTCTATACGACAATCATACAAGGAACTAAAAGTTATTATACTTTGTTCAATGCAAGTGACTTTTCAAGTCATGTTTTATTGTAGATCATCAGAACAAGGTCCAAGAATGAATGTGTGTGAGAATTTAAGAGTTTTTGAGAGAACTCCAATAAATTAGACTCTTGTAGGCTCTGTTGCTCCATAGCATGTGTTGTTCCTTGAACATGCTTCCATGACCTTCCCAGGTATAAGGACTAACAAGTGGTTTTGCTTCTGACTACTCTCATTTTACTTTTCTTATTAAAAAATATATCCAAGACTAAGTTGTCCTCATGACTAAATATAAAGCCTAAAACCATTTGTACTTTGGAGAACTACAGAAAAAATTTGACTTTTACATGAGATTTTAGTCTGCTCCATTTTTTATGCTCCACTCTCTGAAGTTCATATTAACAATAGAGTGGTAACAGTAGATGTTTATATATTAGGTTTATATAAAAACATGAACACATATAAACATTTAACTACCTTTACATTTTGTGAATATAATGAATTTTATTAAGTCACATTTAACACAAAAATAAAAACTTCACATCAATTTCTTTAAAATGCAGATGGCATCTTGTTCCTAGCAATGCTCACTGTAGAGCATCAAATGATAATCCATTCAGGTTGAGTTATTCTGTTAATGATAGGGTTGCAATCAGAACTCTGTTGCCTTTCTTTATATTCACATGGAAATGGAATACACTGTCATGCATTTTGTCCTATTTCACATGACTGACTAAATTTTAACCAAGCAGCAACTTATAAATAAGTCTTTTTACATCATTTAAGACTCATTACTACATTTTTCTGTAATGGGGTGCTTTTAACAGAAGATTGCCCCTTAAGGTAGAATTGAAGACTAAAAATTTTAATTTATTACATAATCAGCTCTGAGGTATGGCTTGAAACACTTAGTTGAGCTGTGGAATGATTTGGTTTTCATGTACTTAGTAACATTTACAATGATAGAAACTGACATCTATGGGTCACATTCTACATTTCAAGCAGAGTTTACAGTGATTTTTTTTCTTGAATGAACTCATGGGCATAATAAATGATTAGTTCAATGTCATTAGTAAGTGTTACTATTCTCTGTTGTATAAAGGAATAGACGAGTAAACCAAGACTCACAGCTCATGAACAAGGGCAGTTTCCTATTCATACTGAAAGAATATGCTGCTAACATTTAATCAAAGAAAATTATTATTGTCATTATGTCAATTCAGTTTTATTATTCTGTTTATCCATTTAGTATATAAATATAATGTGCTAAATATTAGAACATTAAATGTTAGGGTAAAAGAAAGAATTCATTTTTTCATGAACTTCATATTTTGAGGTTACAAGTGCATCTCAAATAAATAGTTTATCACAACATAGTGTTATAGTAAAAAGACTGTTCTATGAAATATTAAATGACAATATCAGTTTTTTTTCCATGAGATTTGAGGGGTATCACATATTTGACTTACAAGGAACATTGGAACAGGGAACTTCTGAAGTGGAAGGGGTTCTGTCAAGAAATGCAGAATGTAAGAGATCTAATATGATTAAAATGTGTTCAAATATGACACTTTGATCAAACACAAAGTGTGAGATCATTATTTATGTCTTGTTTCTCTATAGTCTGTAGCATCAACAATGTATCAGTACTGTGAATTTTTCCTCTGATGGGTGAGACAGAAGAGAATTTTCATTGCATGTATGCTTTCACATGACTTTGGGTGAATCACTGATAGATCTCTGGAAAATAGAGTATAAGAGAATCAGAATAAGACCTGGAGTTTAAGTTAGGTCAAAATAATAGTATAGTCCATGAAAACTATCAAGGTGAGTGCAGTTTATGATAGATTAGTAGAGGATAGTATAATATATAAGCTTGATCATTCTTAATTGACAGAGACAATGATATTTGCCCATGAATAGGAATATGAAAAATAATTTGAACATAACAAGGCAGTCAATTCAAATCTTGAGCAAATAAATCAAGATAAGGGAAATTATGGTAGCATAACAAACAAAATGTATTACTTAAGACATGGTAGTTTTAAGGCATATTAAAATTCTATGTGCAGATATCAATTAAATATTCAGTGGTCAAAATCTGATCTGTAGGCTATGATATCTAAGTCATAATGTAGATATAATAGTTGGTATATGTATGTGTTGACTATCTTTATGCCAATTTAACAAAAGATAGCATCATCAGAGAGGACGGTGTCTAATTGAGTAAATGCCTCCATAAGATTTGGCTGTAGGCAAGCCTGAAGGGCATATTTTTTCTTCCTTTTTCTACCATAAGTTAAATTATTTATTCCCTTTATATCTCAAACATAGCCACCTTTCCTCCTGCTCTCCTCACAAAATCCCTCCTTCTGTTCCCTCTTCCCCTTCTTTTTGAGAAGGAGGAGATCCCTGAGTTTTTTCTCACTTAGTGGTTGCTATAGGTGGGTTCAGCCAATATGCTGAGGTTACTCTTGATATAGTGGTCCTGGGTGCTAACAGAAAGCATGCTGAGAAAACCATGTAAAGCATCCTCCTCCATGGTTTATGTGCAAGGTCTTGCATTCTGTCTTGTTTGATGTACTATCTTGACTTACTTAAGTGATGGACTTCAATGTGGGAATATAAGCCAAATAACACTCTTTTCTCCCCAACTTGGTGTTGGTTGTGGTGTTTCATTACAGCACCAAAAACTCTAATTAGCATAGCATGTAAAGCTAAAGAGACCATGGAGCCTCAGTGACAACTGAACGAAGACAAGAAGAGATCCAAATACACAAAACTGAAAACAACACAGTTTTTAGAGCCAGGAAGGTGGGAGTGAGCCTAAGGAAGATACAAGATGTATCTGTCAGACATAACCTACATTTATCTTAAAGGTTTTGAGAAAAAAAAAAAAAGAGGCACTGATTTACTATGTCCATAAATAGTGATAAATGTACAGGTAAATGGGGGTAGATGGAAATAATCGTTCTGAGTGAGGTAAACTAGATACAGAATGACAAACATCAACTCTTCTTTCTCATATGTGAATACTACCTTTGAACTTTTGAGTATATATATAAATTCAAGTACTACTACAGGGTTGTGTGGCTAGAAATTAAGGATAATAGGGAGCTAATACAGAGATCCATAGCCAAATATTAGATGGAGCTTGGGAGCGCTTATGAGAGAGGGGAAGGAAGGATTGCAGAAGCCCGAGGAGCTAAGAAAACCACAAAAAATACAGCACACATAACTAAGTAAACATGGATCATAGAGGCTCACAGAGAAGAAACAATAATGGACTCTGTATGGGTTATGTTTGTGTAGCTTTGTCTTCTTGTGGGATTCATAATAGTGGGAGTGGGGATGGTATCTCTGACTCCTTTATCTGATCTTGGGACCCTTTTTCTCCTACTAAGTTGCCTCATCTAGCCTTGAATTAGGGTTTATGCCTAGTCTTATTGAAAGTTATTATGACATGCTTGTTTGTCATGGGAGGCTTGTTTTTTTTCTGAAAGAATGGTCGATCTGAGGGAGACAGGATGTAGAAAGAGATCTGGAAAGAATAGAGGAAGGGGAAACTGCAGTTGGGAAATAATGTATGAGGGAAGAATCCTTAAAGGAAAATAGAAGACTATAGAACATGGTATGAATAGAAAAAGGGAATAATGTATCAGGAAGGGTTAATGAGGTGAGGGACGGTTTGGTATTGTGGAATAGTGAATATGATAGCAGAAATTAAAAATATATATCTTCAAAAATATGGAAATACACCATTTTAAAAACCTTATGAATATATACATACACATTTATAAAAATGTGTTCAAATTAATTTAGCCTATAACATAGGATGACAATGCCTTAGACAGCATAGGCTAATGAAAGAAAAAAACCCAAGCCCATGAATATGTATGAGTTACTTCTGTGCAAGCTGTTGGTTACCTCATTTCTAGAGATGCCCTCAAACATCACATGCTATTGTTTTCTTTTCTTGCTATCTTCCATAACTTGATGGCAAAACCGAATTGCTGAAGATACCCCAAAATTTAGTGACAGAACATGTTGACATCAAGCTGATATAAACCAAGAAATTTTATCCCTACTGGATAGTTTTTGGAAGGTCCTATTTATACTACCAGGGAAGGTTAGGTATTCAGCAGTTTTGTCCACATGTGAACCTTGAGTGCTACAATAGTGACTGAAATGCTCAGCAATACCCAAAGTGGCATGAATGCTATGGGAATAATCAACCACTTTCTAATTGGACTTAAAGCCTTCTCCAATGTGTAAGTATGGATTGATGATGGTTCTATGAAGTTCCTCTCCTAACTGAGGACTTGACGTCTTTGGTGGAAAGGAGAATCAGTTTCCTCTCAGGATGTAGAATATAAGAGTTAACTCATGCTCCAGTGTGTTGTCCTACACCACGTGCATCATGGAAGCAATAAATAGATTCAGTGGGCTGAAAACACTGAACACATGATTTAAGAGGAAAAAGTAGTGGAGGGACAGACAGTGAAAGGAAGGGATAGGGGGTGAATTTTACAAAAACGCATTATAATGCATGAATGAATGAATGCATTTCAATCAATAAAAATATGAATGAATTTTCAATCAATAAAAAAGCAGAGTCATGGAGTTCTCATTTACTAGATAAAACAAGTTTCTTGGAAAAGTGGAACACAAAAAAATTTAACAGAAAGTACAGCAAGTTTAGATAAATGTTAAATTTTAATATAAATGGGAATGCAAAATTGAAAAGTAACTAGAATAGAATAAGCTGTGTGAGTTTTTTACTTATGAATATGTTTTAAAACAGGAAATAAAAAATGAAGGTGTGATGCAAAGGACACTTGCCATGTATGGAGGAATGGATATGTGCTAGCCTGATTGGAGGAAAAGATACCAATGGGAATTTAAGTGTATCTGTGCAAACACAGGACATTCTCTGAGCAGGGAAATGAAAATATAAAATAATTTATAGGAATAAGATTGACTAAGAAATGGTGAACAGGGAACATCAACTGCCCATCAGAAGGTAGAGGTCAGAAATACAAAATAAATTAATTAGCACTGTTAGATTTTCCTCTGATTGCAGTTATAAGTACAGATATAGACTGAGGGTAGTCACAGGGTTTAAAGTAACTTTCTAGGGATTTAAGTATGAACTTGCTGCAGATATATAATAGATCAGAGAGGAACAGAAAATCTTAGCACATTTTGATGATTAAAATAAGGCCAACAAAGAAAGATAAATATTAACTGATCTCACTTTCAAGTGAAATAAATAATTATCTCAGGAAAGTAGAAAATGAAATGAGGATCAGTATTGGCTATTAGAGTTGGGAGTAAGTTGTGGAGAAATGAAAAAGATATGAAAGTAAAATGGAAAGAATATTGTTAAAGAACTACAATACAGTGTAGTAACTACAAGTAGTAATATTCTATGCATAAAAAATGCTAAGGGGGTGTAAAATCTCACCATCAACATTACGCCTGTTGCATATGAACTCTTCATAATTTCAACTGCTACATAGTATCATTGCATAGTGTGTGAGGGGTATTTATGCATGCTTGAGTATATGTGGTGAGAACTTTAGAATACTGAGCTGTAAATAATGTGTACATATTCCTATAAATATAAAATAATTTTCAAACCAGTGAGAATGAGACTGTCTTGTAAACAGTGATTAAAGTAATGATCATAGACAAAGCTGAATAGGGACTGAGACAAGAAGGAACTGGGCAAAGTTGAAACATCAATGGCAGAAATACTGATAAGGTCAACTTTGTTCTTACAGGTCTCCTAAAATATGAAAAATATAAAAATATGGCTTTCAGTTCAATCAAAAATACCTTGTAGCTATTGAGTTTATTCCTTCTAATGTCTGTTAAACAATTTATTTTAGTCACTAAGTAGAGATAAATCCTGTTGCATAAATTCTATTTTTATTTGATTTAGGGAGAGTGTGGTTATTTGTTCATGCACAGGAAATTGGTTTCAAAGAATCCTTCAAAAGTAAGCATGTGTTGGAAAAGCTATTGGGGGCCGTGGATCTCATCATAATTATTTCAATAGTGTTGAGGAGCAAGTTCAGAATTTCTGTGGCAGGAACTTTGAGCTTGAATGAGTTAAAGCTTTTGGATTTGAAAACCTGTCTGTTTCTTAATATAATCAGATATGTGAGTCTCTGTAAACTTTCTTTGCTTTCAAAGGCAAACATAACTAATAATTTCTGTAAAGGTCTTGAATCGTTCCAACATCTGTTCTTGGTTTACTATAAAAACGCTGCCTCTGATCTCATGTGTTGAACTACTGTATGTTTGCCACTGTCTGTTTCCTGTAAAAAAAATACATAGAACAATAATAGCTTTTGTTCATAACGTTCCAACCACTAAAACAGCTGAACAAATAACATCCACGCTTTCATTTGGAACAATTTATTTCATGTACATGTTTATAGAGAGTCATTTGGCTTATTGGATGTTTCATCATTTAAAAATCAAATCTTAGAATTTTAGACTACTGAAAACTCGGATCTAATAGTTTCCTCATGCTTACAGTAATTCTATTAACAGCATTTCCTTTCTAATTCATCGTCTTATTTTGTGTATGGTTTGGTATATATAAGTAGAAGTGGTTAAAAATATACCTTTATTAACAAAGTTGGTGAAATTTTCCATCTGAGGACATACATTTTGCAAATAACATTAAAACATTAAATACTTTGTCATTTAAACCATAAAAGTAACTAGTTTTGCTCTTTTGTTGCCTAAAAAAATAATAAATATAGATCAGTAATAATAAAAATTATAGAAATTATAATACAGTTGTCCTAGACCAACACAGTCCAGATGACTTCCTGGTAGGCTCCAGCACACAGCAAGACTCACTTGCATTCCACAAAATATCTTGTTACATAATTTTTTCTATTCCAGACACGCAATATGTCATGTGATGATTAAGTAAGAGAAATAAAATCCTTAAAGGTCAAATAAACACGTTTCTTTAAAAGCAGTTTTAAATAATTTATAATAAAAAAGTTTGAAATATTTAACATGCAAAACTCTTCTATTTTTAAAACACATAACTTAAAATATTTTCACTACAATAGCCTCTTGTAAAACAAAACTTGTGTTTTGACATTTGCCCAAGGCTGACATCTAGAACTCTCAGAAAAAAAAAAGAATTCTAGCTTATAGTGAGATGTTGTAAGATATTCATACAGTACAATGCACATCAGTTCTAATTTTTGGTTTTAATATCAGTGTTTAAGTGGTGAAGTTTTTATCATAATCCAGTAATTTAAGAACTCACCATGTTCTTCTTGGCAGTGTATTCCACTGCTGGATGCAGTCTTGATCTCAAGGTGTCACTGAGTCCATGTTTCTTCAGAGCAAGCAGATTTGTTCCAGGTATTTCTATACGTCTCTGATATATTTTTGCTTTTAGCAACAGAACTTTAACTTTCTTCAGGTATTACCTGATGCTTCTAATTTCATTTAAAGATCATCCTGTTGGTTTAGAGTTTATACTAATGACCCAATTTTAACTAGTTGCTTTCCTGACCCTTATCTCAGAACAAGATGGACTTTGGCAATGCAATGAGGTTTGGGTTCTAATTTATTTAGGCTAGACACAGTTTAACACATAGAGTATGAGCCATGACAATAGGTATGCACTGAAACATAATAACTTTTTTCAACAACATTATACGGAACTTCTCAATTGTCACATATTTGATGTAAATAATGTTACTTAAAATTATATAAATATTCACAGTTACAATATTAAGTTCTTGTAACTAGTTTACAAATTCTGATTCATCTAGCTTCGTAGCTCTTAATGGATGACTCAGTCTTCTTGATTTCATGGAAGTTGATGGATTATGTCTTTTACTTATCAATAAATCTCTATTGGATTCTAGCTTTCAACTATAAAGATGGATATAGACCAACTTTTCTCTTGGGAAGATAACAAAAGTTCTTAGGTTTCCACTCAAGCAATCTCTGATGGTTTCTCTGCTAGCTTGTTAATAAACTAAGTACTTCTTATTCTTCGACTTGAAAGGAGATGGCTTTGAATGGTCGATCTTGATTGCTAATTAAATTAAGAAATACTTAGATAGGATTAGCTGGTATTTATAAAGACACCTAGACCATGGTAGCATGGATTGACCCTGGATGCATTCATAACATGAAATGTTAGAAGGTCATGGAATGTAGAGGGTATGGCTTAAATGGAGAAAGGGGTCACTAGTGGCCTGTCCTTAATGTTTATATATTTCACCATGATCTCTTTCTGATATTCTTCTCTTATCTGGATTTCTGGCATGCTCTTGTGAATCAACTTTTTAAACCATGAGTTCAAATAAGCAGTTCCCTTTCCTTACATTGTTACTGATAAGTTATTTTGTCACAGTAATATAACACTGGATCAGAGGAACTGTCAAACCAGAAGCTTAGAAAAATTTTGTGGGTTATAATGACAAAACGTTGAAGGAATTATAGAAGACAAAAACAAATGGCAAGATATTTGTATATAAGGATCAAGGATTAACTTTGTTAAAATGTCCACATATCCCTATGTGATTTACTAATATAAAGAAAAACCTTCTGCTAAAACTAATAATGTTCATTTACAGAAGTAGAAAAACAATCCTAAGGTTTGAGTGACATAAAAATAATTGGAAAATCAACCTTGAGCAAAAAGGACCAACAGATAGAACAAAATACACACTATAATAGAAATAGTGGGTTTATCTGCAAGTTATGCCCCCCCCCAAAAAAAACCCTCCATTACTAGGAGATTTTTACATTACTTATTGTTAACACATTCTGATTTTTTCTCTTCTAGCTTGTGGTAAACTACAGTAGTCTACCTTAATCTTAGTCTAGGACGATGATGTTTCATACCCAAAACAAGTATTCATGACCCTTTATAAACGTTTATACTGTTGCTTTTACTAAATATACATTCCTATGATAAAGTTCAATTGTAAATTAATCACAGACCATGATCAGTGATAATAGAAATAGAACAATTATATTAATATACCTTAATAATATTTGTTTGTAGTCTGTTTTAAATTACTTTATGCTACATTCAAGTTTTCATTTACAAAGCAACACTCCTTGGTTTCTCTCTGGCAAGTCACAATTGGCAGCATCATTGTTCTGATGACATCAACTAATGAAGGAATGCTTGATCACAAGCATTCGATTTCTACAGTTCATAAGTGAACCTAGATAGCCAGGAGATGGGAAGCTAGCAGAGAAAACACATCTTTGATATGCAAAGGGATTAATTACTTCTAGGCTGGAGCAGTACAGGATGCTATGAGATTTGTCAGGATACCCAGACTTTAAACTTTAGGAATTATTTGATGCATGAATTTTCCATTTACTATTTTCAGACTGTAGTTGACCATGGGTAATTGCAGCTCCAGAAAGCAAAACCACAAGCAAGGGTAGATTACTATGTTTTTATTTTTAAAAACCTAGTCATAACTCATTAAAGCTATCTTGAAAATCACTCCCAGCTAACTATTCACAGTGGAAAATAACCACAGGATTAAACTTCATTTTCCTCTGAGAATGCTGCATTTGATGCCATCCGCACATGCATTTATATTCTTGTTCTGAGGACCATTGGGCCTGAATCCTCATCTGCTCTCTGCAGACTCGCATTTGCTGTTGTGTATCCTAACTTCTGCAGGCTATTTTCACATGCTACTTGAAGAGTAAGATTAGAACTGCAAATATGCAAAGTACTATGCTGGACAGTGTGATTTCATCAACAAATCTATGCAAATATCAGCTCTCACAGAAATTATTTTGGTGAGGGAAATTATTATATTATTTATTTATTTATTATATTATTATATTATTATATTATATTATTATTAAATTATTATATTATTATTTATTTATTTATTTATATATTATTATTATGTATATTATTATAATAAAAATACAGAATTAAACTTGATAGATCACATTTTACAGGTTTTCTTGAGTTTGTAAAATTCTTCTTCCTATTAGTTTCCACTCCTCTTCATTTACTAATAAATATTGTGGATGAAACAATTTTTGAGAGTGATATCTAGTGAAGCCACTCAAGTCTTCTCTCTCTATAAAAAGATAACAAAGGCAGTGTGATAGCAGCTATGTGTATACATACATGCAAGAATACATATGTACAAGTACACAAGTGAGACAGAAACATACAGAAGACACACATGCACACACACACACACACACAGAGAGAGAGAGAGAGAGAGAGAGAGAGAGAGAGAGAGAGAGAGAGAGAGAAACGGAACACCAGACAGACAGACAGTCAGATAGACAGAGGGGGGAGGGTAATTTCACTGTCCTTAATGGGAATAACAAAGGATGAGCAAGAAATAACAGGAAGGAAACAGTATAGTGATTCCAAGTACACATGTGGAATACAATTTATTTGGATTTCAAGAATTCTTGCTAGGTTGTTTGTCAAAGCATAAGAGAAATGATCACATTTTCATCAATTTGATTTTTTATAAATGTTACTTTTGTTTTGTAGGTCAGATATCTGTATCTTCCCCTCTCTTTGGGCAGTTAGGGCATCACAGGTGCAAAGGACAAAACAGATTTGCTCCCTTGTTCTTCCATGTTAACTGATTAGGCCTTATTAAAATAGATTCTCCCTAAGTTCCTGCCTGATTTCCAGTCAAGGCTGTTTTTCCTGAGTGGTATTGGCAGGAGTCTCTGACTTTCATTGGGATTTTGAGTTTCTGTGTCGGGTTCAGTAAGGGGTTGATTGAATTATTCTATTTTGTTTCTAGCATACCATTTTTAAATGTCAAATCATTGCTAGATGTTAGACCTTTTGTTATATTTTGCAAGTGCATTTCAGCCTACTTTTAAAGAAAAAATACTCTGAAAGATACGGAATCAATAGAATCCAAGTGGATAGACTTACGTAGTTGTGCCCAGTTTGTGGAAAACAAAGCTACATTTCAGATGTCCTGGAGAGTCTCCTGGCTAGGTGTGTGGGACACTGCCATTGATATTTCTACAGGAACTCTGACTTTTACTTTTGACATCTTCAAATGTGTGGTAAGCATTATGCCAGCCTACAAAAAAGACTGCCATATGATGCTTATCCATTCAGCAGTTTCCCTCAGTATTAGGATTTTGTGCTACCAATAGGGTAGGACTAGGTTAGCTTTGGGCTAACAAAATTTTATTCTCTGGAACTAAGGATATATACCTTGAGTAAATTATTTAGCTTCTTCTCATCAAAGATACGTCAAAAAATTGAAATAAAGTTTGTAAAAGATTGCAGTAATTAACAGGCATTAAATTAATGAATTTACTCAGGGTACCTAGTTTCTGGCTTTCAATAAAAATGAAATAAATATCATCATTTTGTACATTTTTGAGAGATTGTTTCTTACTTAACTTTGGAATTTTAGTCAAATGTGGAATCCTGAAGAATCATAGAGAGTACTAATTATAACTCTCTACTCTCTAATTTCTGCTCTTTGTGAAAACACAATCTCTTCCATTTCCCCCATGTGCTTGTACACAAGGGCTCTGAAAATCTAATATGTCTCTTATTCCTATAGCAACCTCAATCCCCCCAGGGTCAGTGTTACCCGGTGCCCTCCAGGAATGATGTATTGCTCCGAGTTATATTTCAACAAGTTCTTATAACATTTCAAGCTTCCTGTGACTGCAGTTTGCTCTCCTGAATCTTATTAGATGTTCTTCTGTCATCAGTTTTCTCTTGGAATCCAGTTCAGTAGATCTTTTTAATATCACATAATGTTTAAACACTACTGGACTGATTGCATTATAAGATGCATTCATCTTGCCATTTGATATTAATAAAGGCCTCTAAGGTATTGTTTTCTACTTGGCTGGTTTTCTCTGTCTAACAGTAAACATTATCCTGGATTTGGAGATCTACAGGGATTATCCAGTGTATCCAGGTTGGTGAAATACGTTCTTAGATCCTAATGGTATGGGCCCACTGAATACAACATTGAAAGTTCTTTAAATAGTCTAATGATATTTCTGGAGAGTCCAAATTTAGTAAGCATTAAAAATTGGCTAAAGACAGACTTAGACGTTATATGGTTTAGAGGATCATTGGCCTCTTGAATTTGACTAAAATATGCTCTTCCTCACGTCCATGAAATCAGTGGTGAAGTCATTTTAAAGTAAACTTATTTGAATGAGGGGGTACACATTCCCACATTTGAATATAAGAGTACACCAGAGAGCTGATATTAAATGAGGAAAAATATAATCTGTTGATGCTAACATCCTGTAGAAGAGGAGAAACAGCGAGACCCACTTGAGTTTGTCACATGAAGATGTAGTGAGGAAGCAGTGCTTTAGACCAATAGGAAAATCCACACCAAAAACAGCACTGCTGGGAATGGGGTCCTAAGCTGTGAGAAAGATAAATAAGTAAAAAAAAAAAAAAAAATGAAGTAAAAGAATGGACTTTAAATATTAGGCGGAGCTTGAGGAATCCTGTGGAAGAGGGGGAGAAAGGATTAAAGAAGCTAGAAATGTCTAGGACACCACAGGAAAACATAAAGAATGAACTAACCTTAACCCATGGGGACACACAAAGTGACAGAACCACCACATAATATACATGGAACAGATTGAGTCCCTCAGCACACAGGGAACAGTTGTGCAGCTTGGTCTTCACATGTGACTCATAATAGCAGGATCAAGTGCTGTCTCTGACTCTTTTTCCTAACTGTGCTTCCTTGCCTAGAGAAAATATGAGAAGATGTGCTTAGTCCTACTGCAACTTGATATGCCAAGGCAGGCTGCTGGTATCCATGACAGGCCTCCCTTTCTCTGAGCCTTCGTGTTTACAGAAGTGGAGGATTGGAGGAGGATGGTGGGGAGGGGAGGAAAAAGGCTGGAATCCAGTATGTGAAGAGGAAGGAGGGGAGTAAATAAATAATAATAATAATAATAATAATAATAATAATAATAATAATAATGGGGTATTATGTTATGTTAGATCACAATGGCTGTGGTTTTTCTGTTGCATTTGATAGTGTTCTTTTGTGTCAATAAAATGCTTATGTGTGTAATGCATATACATATTAGTTACTTATTTTTTCAGTAACTTCAGTCATTGAATAAATTTGAATGTCATTATTTTTCCACATGGCAGCTGTAATTTAGCTCAAAAACTGATTTGTTTTACTTTGTAATTTGTTTAACTTTGTAATTTTTAGAAATACAGCAGTTACCTGAAAGATACTGCAGGTTAGAAATGACAAAATGATTTGAAACTTTAAATTTATTCCCATGAAGCAACTCGGCAGTAAAGCAATAATGTCAACTTGATTCTAAGTCACTGACTTTATCTTGATCTTAATTACATGATGGAAATATTTCAAAGACAAAATGGTACAAATTTTGTAAGCAATCATGAGGGTAACAAAGTCACTGTTACATTAAATTTTTATAATATACATATTATCATATCAAAAGGAATACCAATGGAATTCAATTTCAAATTCCAAAATTGCTAGGAAAATTTTGTTGTCACTTTTTTGGATATATCAGCAATAGCTTGACAATAATAGCAAATGAAAGTTGCAGTTTGCATGAAATAATATAAGCAAATTAATTTTATTTATTTCTCTATTAAAATTCAAAATGATACTGGCTGATCCTAATTTTATGGTATGCATATATATATGTATATTAGATATGATATATATATGTGTGTGTGATATACATAATGATATATTATGATATATGTATATTATATCATATACATACATCATGATATATATACATCATGATATACATACATCATGATATATGTACATATATCATATATGTACATACATATATGTACATATATCATGATGTATATGATATAATATACATATATCATAATATATATGTTACCATGCATTTATATATGTATATACACTTATATATATTTATATATATACATATGTGTTACTATGCATTTATTTCAATATCCATATGTAATACATCCATAGCTGTAAAATAGAAAAAAATATTTATTGTTAGTTGATTTTTTTAGGAAAAGCTTGAGAATAGGACTATAGGTAAAGGAAAGCCGCACTCAAGCACACCAATACCAAAAGCTTCCATAAATTTGTATTATGTAATTTTAAAAACTCCTCTATGATGTCCTATTTACATAAAATGAATGGATGATTCAGGAAATAACATAGATTTTTGAGATATTTGTTCATTGACTCATAGAATACAATATTACCTAATCTTCCAAGTCATAATATATTATATGAATAGAATTCTGATGTCATAAAAGGAAGGACATTTGTTTAAAAATATACAACATTGTTAGAATTGTACTATTAAGTTATAGTTCCAGGTTTGTGTGTTAATTATGCTTGACTATAGAATTCATACTTTGTGCTGGGCGGTGGTGGTGCATGCCTTTAATCCCACCACTTGGGAGGCAGAGGTAGGCGGATTTCTGAGTTTGAGGCCAGCCTGGTCTACAGAGTGAGTTCCAGGACAGCCAGGGCTACACAGAGAAACCCTGTCTCAAAAAAACAAACAACAAAAAAAAAGAATTCATACTTTGTGTGATTGCTTTTCTGTGTAGCAGAATATGTTTCAATGTGCAAGGCATTCTAGTGCTAGAACAATGTAAGTGTATGTGTACATGTGTGTTCGTGAACATAATTTGTATTTGACAGTCTATGCTTTTTGATGAGAATTTTGAGGTTCTTATGGTAAAATAAAAATACTCAATGAAAATTTAGTCATCTGTATGAAAGAAAGAAATAATATATCCAAACTAGAATAACTTTATGCTCTTTCTATACATATCATCATTTTATTATTAAGATTAGATAATTGATTTTCTAATTTTATTATTCTCATGGTCTATTTCTTACATTTCTACATGCTTACAACACGTTTCTAAACTGAGAGGAACAAAAAGAATGAGGGAAGTGATGGGAAACCAGGCATGTTTGTTATTCCCTTCTAACCCTCCCCCCTCTCTCTCTGTATTACACACACACACACACACACACACACACACACACACAATTTATATTTCTAAAACCCAAAGGTATACACATTTAAAGCTGTACTAACTTAAAATATCACGCTTCTCAGCTTGAAGACAACTATCGTCATAGTTTTATTTCTGCTCCTGTGTTAAAAGACCCTAAGAAAAGGCAGAACAGAGGAACAAGGGTTTGTTTAATCTCACAATCCAAGGTAATATTGCAGGAAAGTCAAAGCAGTCACAAGAGACACCCCATCACACCCATAATCAAGACACTGAGAGAACAGAGGCATGCATGCTCAGTGCCAGAAAGTCCGGTAACTGAGTCCAAGGAATGACTGTGCAAATCCAGGGTGGGTCTCTTTCCACAATTATCTCAATTAGGAAAATATCTTTCAAGCACATGTATATGTTAACTCAATCCAAACAGTTCTTTGTTGCAGTTCCCTTCCAAAGTGTCTAGCTCCTATAAAATTATAATTAATAATAACGTTACAGCTAATAATTTCACTTTTGGCTAATTGTATTTTTCTCAGGAAAAGCAAATATGTTCTCTTTGTGATTGTTCCAAGCATGGCATTATTGATGTTTCTTATAATACAGAACTAAAACAAACATGCAGACTCATTAGTTGCTTTAAATGTAACATCCTTTTCAACACTTAAAAACAAGAATAATAGTTTATTCACAAAGTATTGCTTTAAGAATAAATTTAATCATTTCATGTCTGTTTTCATTTGAAAAGAGATGCACTATGATAAACTACATAAACACACAATGCATTACAAAATCTTAAAATTATATGCTTGACAGATAGCATATAGTGCTTTCTGTGGCTTTCCTGCCATCTGTGGAACTTATTAGTGGTGATTTCATTGCCAGTGGCAAACCATAGACTATTCTATAAACTAAAACACTTGGCTATAGGTATAGGACTTCTCCATGGTGAATAGAGTCTGGGTTGCTGGTAGAAAATAAGCTTCAGGATTCTGATCCACAAAACAAAACAAAACTGTTTCAGTGTGTGCATAACTTGCTTGCAGTTTGTTTATCTCGAAGATTTCACTTTCTAAACAACACAGGAATTGCAGTAATTTTAGAAGTAGTACAGAAAAATTTATGAGATAAATTGCAACATTTAGAAAATAATATGGACAGCAGTCTACCTTCCTCATTCCAGATGCTAGCAATCTGGACTGCAGGCTGTCAATTAAAGTGGACACTCACTTGGCCCTTCCTCATGCTCTCTTAGTGTTGCCAAATCCTTTAAAATTTTTAAATAACACCAATCTCCTATTTCCTGTCATCAAAAACATTCAGTAACTTCATTATTTTTCCTGTGTCCAAGTGGATTATTTTATTGGAAAGAACAAATGTATTTTCCATCAATGGTACATGAAATGTAAACCATTATGTTTTTAAAATAGAATCTATTTTTCATAAGAGCTGAGCCTATACTCATTTTTATTATAATATAAAATTCCAACTTTGATATGCCATAAAACACACACATGTGTACATGTTATATATATATATATATATATATATATATATATATATATATATATACTAACTATAACAAAATATATAAAATACTACATACACACATACATAGTTTAAATACAATTTTTACATATAAGGTAAAAATACCAAGATTACATAATTGTGGTAAGTTAATTTCAATGCATAAATAAGAAAAGGAATAACTGGTAACTTATTACTTAAACTTGTCAAATAATGAGTTATTGTGACTCTCACCAGTTATACAGTGATAACATTAGAGTCAATAGAATCTGTATAAATTTTCACTTGTTTGAAACATCCATAAACTGTGATAAACACACACTTGTAAAGCACAGTACTAACAGCATTATGTAAAATTTGAAGTTGTATTCTCCGTTTTTTTTCCACAACCTGAAACCTTTTCCTTTTCTTTGTCTTTATCTCCTTATTTTCCCCTTAGGAGGCCAATCCTTGTTAGAATTTTAAACATAGCACATATGGTTCATGTTAGTCTGTCAAACTCTGAACCTAAAGCTCCTATATTTTTGACTGCAGTGTACATGCATGCACCTCTTTTGTTATTTAAATTCTATATTAAATATTTATAATATTTCAGTTCATTATTAAGAACATGAAAAAGTTACATATTTGTTAAATTCTTTGATTTCTCTGAGATCACCTTTATGTTCGTGATGTCATGAATTTACATGCTAAAAAAATTCTTTCCAATGTTAATATTTGTGTGTGGGTACTGTATATCTTGATACCCACCAGCTCCTCTTTGTTCTTTTCTAGAATGATACAAGAATAGAAATTAGAACAAATGAATGTAAATAGTTATATGATTGTGGTCATTCAAACACTGTGTCCCCTGAATTGAGTTGTAGCCACAGGAATCATTTTAAAATCTGAATTGTAAGTTGCAATTGGAAGTTATAGTTGTAGCAGAAACAAAAACTAAGGGGATTAATTATAATTATTTTTACTACTATATTGCTGGCCCTAGAAATGTATTAATTATGTGATTTTAATCAGAAATAATTTGACTTTTTAAGAAATACCCTGTACTTAATAGCTTCAGTAAGTTTCAAGTAATTGTATCATTAAAATAATAAAGCCAGGTTATTGTGAATTGATTCTTTCACATTGTCTCTTATACAGGCACAGTGGGATGCAGGCACATGTAAGTATAAACAAAAACATACACACACACATATACCCACACACATACCATATGAATGTAAAAATAATGAAACTAATGTGTTATATGGCAACCAACAGAATGGGAAAAGATCTTTACCAACCCTACATCTGATTGAGGGTGAATATCCAAAATAGACAAATACTAAAGAAGTTAGAGTCCAGGTTAAACTTCAGCTTAATATTCATACATAAATGCAGTCACGAAAATTAATGTATCAGTTTATCAAAAATCTACTGGTAGATAAGGTAAATAAAATGAAAAAAAGGAAGTTAGATTCTAGAGAAAGAAATAAGACTATTTTTAAAATGGGGTACAGAGTTAAACAAAGAATTTTCAACTGAGGAATCTCGAATGGCAGAGAAGCACCTAGAGGAATGTTCAGTATTCTTAGTCATTAGGGAAATGCAAATCAAAACTACTCTGTGATTCCATTTCACACCAGTCAGAATGGGTAAGGTCAAAAACTCAGGTGAAAGCAGATGCTGGTAAAGATGTGGAGAAAGAGAAACACTCTTCCATTGCTGGTGGGAATCAGCCTGGTAGTTCCTCAGAAAATTGGAAATAGTTCTACCTGAGGACCCAGTTATACCACTCTTGAGCATATATCCAAAAGATGTCCCACCATACCCCAAGGACACATGCTCTACCATGTTCATAGCAGCCTTATTTATAATAGTCCGAAGCTGAAAACAACTGAGATGTCCCTCAATAGAGGAACTTATAGAGACAGAAAATGTGATACATTTACACAATGGAGTACTACTCAGGTATTAAAAATGACTTCATGAAATCAGCCGGCAAATGGATGAAACTAGAAAATATCATCCTGAGTGAGGAAACCCAGTCACAAAAGAATACACATGGTATGTATTCACTGATAAGAGGATATTAGCCAAAAAGTTCATAATACCTGTGATACAACTCGCAGACCATATGAAGCTCAAGAAGAAGGAAGATCAAAGTGTGGATGCTTCAGTCCTACTTAGAAAGAGGAAGAAAATAATCATGTGGAAGTAGAAAGAGGGAGGGATCTGGGAAGTAGAGAAGATGGTGAGGGAAATGGAGCAGGATAAGATGTGGAAGAAGACAGGTAAGAAGTACAGTGGGTCAGGAAATTGAACAGATGTATGAAGCAGTTGGGGATCAGATACCGGGGTTAGCCACTAGATAGTCTCACATGGCAGGAAAGCAAATTTCCCTGGACCCAATGAGGATATCACTAGCTCAAATACCCCAACAAAGAGGAGAAAGAAGCTGTAGAGACCATATCCAGTGGACCAGAATGGCCCCCAGATGAGGGATGGGACCACTTACACATCTCAAAATATTAACCTAGAATTGTTTCTTTCTAAAAAAAAAAAAATGCAACAACAAAGAATAGAGCAGAGAGTGAATGAAAGGCTGTCTAGAGACTGTCTCACCTAGGGATCCATCCAATCTGCAGACACCAAACCCAGACAAGATTACTATTGCTAAGAAGTGCCGGCTAATAGGAGCCCAGTATGGCTGTCCCCTGAGAGGCTCTGCCAGAACCTGACCAATACAGATGTGGATGCTTGCAGGCAACCATGGGCCTGAGCATGGGGACCACAGTGGAGGAGTTAGGGAAAGGACTGCAGAGTTTGAAGGGGTTTGCAACCCCATAGGAAGGATAGTAATATCAAACAACCAGACCCACGCAGAGCTCCTAGGGACTAAACCACCAAGCAAAGAGTACACACGAAGGGCCCTAGGGCTCCAGCTGCATATGTAGCAGATTGCCTTATCTGGCATCAGTGGGAAGGGAGATCCTTGGTCCTGTGGAGGCTCGATGCCCCATTGTAAGTGGATGCTAAGGAGGTGAGGCAAGAGTGGGTGGGTGGGGTAATACTCTCATAGAAGCAGGGGAGAAGGGATGAGATCAGGGGATTGAGGAGGGGAAACAGGAAAGGGGAGACAACATTTGAAATATAAAGAAATAAAATAACCCAAGAAAGGAATAGAAAATAAAAGAGTCTGTGAGGCAGCACAATAGGAGCAGATGGTCTGAACCTCTTTCTAAAGAGTTGTTTGACGGATTCATTGTTTGCTCTGGAATTAACCATAAAGCTTATCTGTTGAAATTCTCACTATTCCAGATTATACAAGCAATCTCAGACAGGTTGAGTGATATTTGCTTTTACCTATCTGTCTATGATCTGCTCAAGTAATTAGAAAGCTATTAATTAAGGCCATCAGTAGACACTTTTCCTGACTGCCAGATCAGTGGTTCTTCCACAGAATCATGATGCTATGGGCCTGATGGATGTTGACTGTTCGTAATAGAGTGGCTATCATTAAAGTTACTGTACTTGAGTGGAATAAGAAATGGATTAAGATAATAGGAATGCCTGACATGACATACTATGAACTTTGCCATTGACTAACAAGAAACGTAATTCTAAGATCAGCTTATACGTGTATAAAATTTAAATTGCATCTGTTTTGAGACGCTAGAATGAATATAATCAACAAATAATATCTTCTGTATGAAAAAGAAAAGAACTCTAGATCGTGTTTTTTAAATGAAATACGGGTAAGCTTACATAATATAAAAACAAATCCATCAAATACAGTTTGTGTGCCTGCTCACTCAAACATGTTTTTGTTCATGCAGATATGTGTGTTCACATGTATGTGTGCATATGTGCATGTGTATGCACATATATTCTGTATATCTTTTAGTGCATGTGTATTCCCTTGTGTATATCCATGTGTGTATGTCTTGGGATTAAAACTGCATGCCATCATACAGAGCCTTTTATATTGTTTCTATAGGACCAGACTCAGATCTATATTTTTAAGGTAAACACTTTGAATATGGCTAACTACTAAATTCCCAAATACGAACATTTAGTTATTGTTTTAGTTGGATATTTCTTTTATCTAACAGAGAATCTTTCATTGACAAATATTTATTGAATACAATCTACAAGCCAAATTCAGTAAGATATAAGCTGTAAAAATGAAAGAGTCCAGTTAGTGTTTGCACTTTGTTTTATTTTATAGAATATGTTCAAACTTCTAATGGTTTAGTTAGTAAACTTTTTATCATCCCAAACTTTACTTCTAACAAATTTACCAGCTTCTAATTGCTTAAAGAATATATAGATAGGGTGGGGAATTGGGAAGAAATCATCTTAATTCTTAAAACTCACAGGTAATCCTTAGCCAAATTCTATTGGATCTAAATTCCAAACAAATTAGTCATCTTTTCTTTACAAGTTCTTCCAGTTGAGTTAAACTGATACTCTCTTTCATCAGGTTATTATTCAACAGTCTTCAAAATGCAATTGTGTCCTTAGACACTGTTCCCTTCTATTCCTTCAGGGTACTATACAAGCAAACTACTTTGCAGTCCTAAAATAGCCTAGTGGTTATTAGTACAATAACAGTGAATTTTAAGCTCTCTACCTGTAGGGTCATGCACAGCCTGGCAGTTATGTATTCTTCAAATTCATTTCATATCATGTACTTTCAGCATGAAAAATCTTTTTTTTCCTATTATACGGATTCCATTGCTTTGTATAACACCATCTACAAATTTGCACTTCATTTTTGCCTAAGTGATGCTTCTCTCTCAGAAAGAGAGGGAAAGGGGCAGGGAGAAGGAGAGAGAGAATTGGGGATTTGGAATTAATTTTTAGCTCTACACTCGTGTTTTGGCCAATTAGAAAATACTTTATACCAGTGAATATAGTCATTATCCATTAGTCAATCAAGTTATTTAACTGCCTTTGAACTTGGTCCTAACCAGTTACTCTGCATCATATCACCAAGCCATGCCTTAGCTAATACTTAAGACAAGTGTTACTTTTCTTTTTTTAAATTAATTTTTATTGGATGTATTATTTACATTTCAGATGTTATCACCTTTTCCCATTTCCCCCAACCCAGAAACTCCCTATGCCATACCCCCTTCTCCTGCTTCTATGAGGATGTACCCACACCCACCCACCCACCCACACCCACCTCCCTGACCTCGAATTCCCCTACACTTGGGCATCCAGCCTTTCATATTTATGTATTTATTTACATAATTATTCTGTCACTTCAGAAGTCTTAGATTTCTTCTGATAAGATTTTTGTTGTTACTCAAAGAATATGTTTAGGCTAAATATAAAGTCATCATTATAAGAATTCAACTAATATTTTAAATGAATAAATGATATCACTATATTTTTAAAGAAACTTTCTGTGTCACAGTGCTAATGGTTTCTTAGTACATAGTTCTTAACATTAAGGTTGAGAAGAAACAAAAAGAAAAGAATTGATTCACTCAACAAATAATTTAAAACATCAAATAAGTGTCAGCTCATATCTATGTTGGACCAGAAGCTATAACTTTGAAAAAATTAAATTACACCTTCAAGACAATGACATAGAGGAAAAAATAAATGTATAAGCTATATATTTAAGAAGAAAAGGCTGTAAATTTTATGTTATATTTTTTATACTATATTAAAAAGTAAATGGAAAATGTATTATATATAAACACTTGTGTGTAAGACATTCTTTGAAATAACATAAATTCTATGAAACTGCATAATTGCAAACTTGCACTTCTCTAGGGAAAAGAAGGGTCAATGGAGCCTGATGAAGTTGTGTTTAGCCCCCAAAATGAAAGAAATATAGAAATTGCCTCATTACAGGGAAACATAAAGCTATAGACAGAGCTTAAATCATCAGGGCTCAAGTTAAAGGGAGAAAAATGACCTGAATAGATGGTCAATCTACAGAGATCTCTAGTGATGAACAGGGAGATAGCTGCTGGTGGACTCATTTTGAATTCTGTCATTGCATAATGTCAATGAATTAGACTTCAGGTTCTGACTGGGTTTTCTTTTTTCAAAGTTATTATTGTTTCTATTCTTTCTTCAGCAGTTCTACAGATCTGTACACTTTACTTCTGTCTTAATCAACCTTTTTGCACAACTCTATTCCTAGATCCCATTCTGCACCTCTCCCTCTCAACTGTTCGCATTTTATTTTTTCTCTCTTGACAACCCAAAGCCTTCCATTGCACACACACAATGCAAAGCACACATTGCATTAGGAGACCAACACTAACAGTGACATGAGTGTTGGTCACATAAAGCATAGGTATGGAGTCATCACCTGCAGCACAAAAATGCTACCAAGCTCCCTCTCTAAAGAAAACTGACTCTCCTTCCACAGAAGCAGGGATGGGCTTTCTGAAGAAAACAGTGGTGGAAATATATGAATATTTAAAGAAAGAATTCTTAGGGAAGAAGGAATTACTTAAATTGAACACAAGAAATGAAAAGCAGGGAATAAGTTCAGAAAGTTCACACCACCATTACCTCTTCTGATTCCAAGACAAAAGTTCACAACTCCATTACCTTTTCTGATTCCAAGACAAACAAAAGAAACATTCAATGATTTTCTTTCTAAGTTTGGATTACCTTACTCAAGATGACAGGTTCAAGTTTGATCAGTTTACCTAAATGTTTCAGTTTTCTTAAAAGCCGAATAATATTTCATGTGCAAATGTACCACAGTTTTATAATCCATTCATTAGTGGATGGGCATTAGGCTATTTCATATTCAGTCCCATTGTGAAAAAAAGTTGCAATGACCTTGGGAGAAACGTATAAAGTCCTTAGGATATATGCACAGGAGTACCATAGCTGGATTTGGTAGCAGATCTATTTTCGCATCGTCGAGTAAGCACAACTGATTTCCATAATGATTACTCCAGTTTTACTCTCACCAATAGTCAAAAACCCAATTCTTATTTTTCTGAAAAATGTACCTAAAAACAAAATATCTGATGACTTGTGGCTATAACCATACGTCTGTGTACCACTAAGTACTTTAAAAAGGTATTTCATGGAGTAAATGAAAACATGGAGAGCCACAAATGGTTAATGTGCAAAAAATAAGCATTTTTGGAATGTTCAGCCCTAATGGGGTGTGTAGATGATACTTTTCCACTTATGAGTCAAGAAACACTGTGGAAGGAAGAGGCAGATTTTAAGAGCCAGAATTGGTAGATGACTTTAAATAGTGTTTATAAGCCAGACAAAATTGACAAGTGACAAATGAAGAGGAAGTTGGCATGAAGTCTCACACCTAGTCGTGTAGCTATTTCTACTTGGAAAGGGATAGTCAGTTTCCTTTAATGAAACACTGCTGACACCCTTGGAATAGCTGGCCAACACAAACCAGACTACTGGACTTGACCAGTTTCAAAGGAGAAGAAAAGATAGAAAAAAGAAGCAGAGAGGGGGAAGGACAAGAGATAAGGAAAGAGGGTGGGAGAGACAAGAGAGAGGCAGGAGAAAAAGAGAGATAGAGTGTGTGTGTGTGTGTGAGAGAGAGAGAGAGAAAGAGAGAGAGAGAGAGAGAGAGAGAGAGAGAACAAAGAAAGACTGGGATAGAAGATGGGGCCCTGAAGCAGTTGGGAAAGAAGGTTAAATGTTTTCCAAATGCATTCCATGAAGTTCTCAGATCTTCATGAGACTTATAAAAATAAATAAATGCAGGAATTGTTCAGAAAGTATTTAGTCAGTCGCTTTTTCCATGAATGAAAATTACTTTAAACACATGAGAGATGGCAATAAGTTACATGCTGTCATAACCAAGGCTCACAAGTTAGATGGTTTCATAATAGAAATACATGTTCACTTCTTCATAACCAACACCCAAATTTCTGACTTGAGTGATACTAAAAGCTGTAATGAAAATTGTCTGAGGACCTTCCTAAGTTTCTAGATAAACAGTTCTGTCCTGAGTTCATATTGTCATCCTTTGTTGATGTTACTATGTCAAAATTTCACCTCTTTGTAAGGAGAAAACTTTTACTGAAAGGGGTCAAAGTCCCACCTTAACAGTGATGCTTTATCTGGATTACCTCAGCAAAACCTTTTCTCCAAATAAGATTACAATCTGTGTTATTGCATGAGAAATTTTATATACTAGATAAGATTTGTGTACGCATATTGAGTGTGTATGTATGTATGTATGTATATATGTATGTATTTGTACAAGTTTGTATGTGAATGTGAGTGTGCATGCACCACAGCATGTAGATGCTGCCTCTCATCTGCCTATATTTGACTCATAGCCTTTTCCTTGCCATTTTGTGTGGGGCTGGGAAGCCATTGATTTGTGGGAGTAGACACAGAGCAAGAGTCGGGTCAAGGCATGTCAGAATCTTGAAACTCTCATCCTAAGATTGGTAGAAATAAGATAATTCCTGATCACCTCACCTCCATCCCCTTTGTCCCCATATCCCACCCTCACCCCCACCTCAGGCCTGCATCCCCTGCTCTTGTAGCTATGCTTCCCCACTTTTGCTTCCCTCTGAGGCCACATAACCTAACCAGGTTAAACTTCCTCTCCCCTTGTAAGGTCATATCTAGCAGCCTCTGAAATTCCTCCTTATGCTAATGAGGCATCCATAGCACCCTGGACCTGAGCAATGATGACCACTCATCCAGACAGCACCTACAGACTCCAACTTTGTGAAATGTAGAAAATTGACCATAAATGAAGCACTTGCATATAATGTATCCTACCATGAGGGAATCAAAAAGCTTATCATCTGAATATATAATTAAAAAATTACACTTGAGCCAGGCGGTGGTGGCGCACCCCTTTAATCCCAGCACTTGGGAGGCAGAGGCAGGCGGATTTTTGAGTTCGAGACCAGCCTGGTCTACAGAGTGAGTTCCAGGACAGCCAGGACTACACAGAGAAACCCTGACTTGAAAAACAAAACAAAACAAAACAAAACAAAACAAAACAAAACAAAACAAAAAAACAAACAAACAAAAAAAACCACTTAAACACTCAAGATGGTTCATTGGTCCGCATGGACTATTAGAGGCTGCTTTGATAGAAAGCAACCTTGGGAATCCTCAGTTTGTTTGTTTGTTTTACATTTTATAATGTTTTTTAAATTGTTTTTTAAAATTAGTATATAGAATAATTGGTTTAGTTACAGAATACTTTGGGCTATTTTATTTATTTATATTTCAAATGTTATCCCCCTTCCTGGTTTTCCCTCTGCAAACCTCCTATCCCATCCTAACCTCCCCCCTACTTCTACGAGGATGCTCATCTGATCACCCAGCCACCCACCCACTCCTGACCCACTGCTTCTCAGTTGAGTTAAAAAAAAAATGGAAATAAACTGCATGCTTAAGAAAGGCAGAAAAAGAAAAGAGCCATATTTGAGAACAAGTTTGATACATTTTTGAGCTGTTGTAGGATTCTCGAATGTACATTTCAGAGATTAGAAGCTTTCATACTTCAGATTTCTGTACTCTTCATGTTACCTCACATAATGAGGGAACGCTGTAAAGTGAAACATGCAGAAAGCTAGAATTAGAAGATAGAAACCAGAACAAACTTTGTCCAGTGTGCTGCTTAATAGAGGAGATAAAAGAGGGAGAAGGAAGAGGGGATTCATAAGAGACAGAAAAGAAAGACAGACAGAGAAACAGAGACAGAGAGAAGCAGACACACCCACCCACTCCTCCCTCACTGCCATAGCAGCCCCCTACACTGGGTCATCTAGTCTCCATAAGACCAAGGGTCTCCCCTCCCATTGATGCCAGATAAGGCTATCCTCTGCTACATGGGAGCCATGGGTCCCTCCATGTGTACTTTTTGGTTGGTGGTTTAGTCCCCAGGAGCTTAGGTGGATGTCTTTTGTTGATGTTGTTGATCTTCCTATGGGGTTGCTAACCCCTTCAGATTCTTCAGTCCTTCCCCTAACTCCTCTGTTGTGGTCCCCATGCTCAGTTCGATGGTTCCCTGCAAACGTCCACCTCTGTATTGGTCAGGCTCTAGCAGAGCCTCTCAGGAGACAGCCATACTGGGCTCCTATTAGCCAGCACTTCTTGGCATCAGTAATCTTGTCTGGGTTTGGTGTTTGCAGATGGGATGGATGGAAAAATAAAATGTGGTACATTTACACAATGGAGTATTACTTGGCTATTAAAAACAATGACTTCATGAAATTCACAGGCAAATGGATGGAACTAGAAAATATCCTTAGTGCGGTAACCCAGTCACAAGAGAGCACACATGCTATATACTCACTGATAAATGGATATTGGGAAAAATTCTTGGAATATGTATGGTACAACTCACAGACCATATGAAGATCAAGAAGGAAAACCGAAGGGTGGACATTTCAGTCCTACTTAGAAGGGGAAACAAAATAATCAGAGGAGGTAGAGAGTGGGAGAGATTTGAGAGGAAGAAAGGAGGTAGAAGGGAGAAATTGGGCAGGATTAGGTGTGGGAGGAGATGGGAGAGATGTACAGAGGGTCAGGAAATTGAACGGAGGTATTTAGCAGTAGGTGAAGGGGGAACTAGGGGCAGCCACCAGAAAGTCCAGATGCTATGAAAGCAAGAGGCTCTCAGGATACAATAGGGATAACATTAGCCAAAACCCAAAGAAAGGGAGAGAGAACCTGTAGAGACCATATTCAGAGTCTTGACCCCTGGTTGAGGGATGGGACCACCCACCCATCTCAAAAAATTTATCCCAGAATTGTTCCTGTCTAAAGAAAATACAGGGACAAAGAGTGGAGCAGAGACTGAAGGGAAGGCCATCCAGAGACTGCCCCAACTGGGGAGAAGTGAAGATGGTCAGGAAATTGAGCAGAGGTGTGTAGCAGTGGGGGTTGGGGAACTGGGGGTAACCATTAGAAAGTCCCAGATGCCAGGAAAGCAAGAAGCTCCCAAAACCCAACAAGGTTAGTTGAAATACCTAAGAACTTTTATGGGGCTCTTTTAAATGTGAAAAACTTGAGGGTTTAATCAACTTCCATCTTGTTTTGAAATAAAGGAAGGGTTAATTTTCACTACTTCACATTCTCTCCTTCTGCTACAATCTCATGTCCCAAATAAAAACTACTGCACAGAAATAGAAATAATATGATACCAACAGTGATTCTGTAATTCTTTGGCTATAGTCACTATCAAGTGAATTTCAACCTTAGAGTCTAAACTTAGTAATATGTAATTGATTGTTTTCATGTACCTTAGTTTCCTAACACAATGAAATTAAAACATAGTAATAGGAATCTTTAGATTTCTAACATCTACTTTGCTTCTAAAATTACCATATTATCCTATACAGTCACTCAAATAGATGAAAACCTGAAATGTTGCTGCTATTATTATGAATATTTTCTTCCAAAATATTAATTATTATTAATTAATTTAATAATTATTAAATAATATTATTATATTAATTATTTTCCTAAATATTAAATTTTCTTCCAAAATATTAATATTAATGTGAGCTTTAATGTAAATTTGTTTTTAATTTTCCATGGTATGGAATGCTGTATTTTTAAATCTTATTTTGTCTAGGTTATTCAAAAGAATAATTTTAGTTGAGTAATCTTGGAAACAACAGGCAAGTGGCCATGGCATTTATGAGCTGGAATGTAAAGGGAAATGCAGTGACAACCCATGCTGGACGAGTGGCTGGCTCATAACCAAATATACCAGCATGAAACTTTAGATGTACTTGTCCACAAAGAGTGTCAAGGGCCATCACCCTGCATAGGACACACCCTATAATGACACTATTTTTTTTTTTAACAATGCAAGATCAGAGGTAACAAAACTACTTTAGGTTAGAGATATTTCACATGTGACAAATGAGTTAAACACACACACTCATACAATAATCCAATAGCTTTACCTATTACTTTAGTACTATATTCTACTTATATTTTATTTCCAATACCTGCACTGAGATTTTCATTAATGCCTTGAAGTTCACAGGGAAAGAAATCCCTTAAATTATCAAAAACTCTTACTGCTTTCAGAGTCTTTATTCTTTATAGACTGTAACTAATTGGTACGTGAATGTGTTGGTGATGCTATGGCTAGTGTTTGTAAGGGATGACCTTGGCGTAGTTTGTGAGTCTCCAAAGCAATTATAGAAGGAAATGATATGGGAACACTGGCAAGAAGCAGAAAGAACTGCTAGAAACAAACTAATTCACAGATTTAGTTAGGCAGCATTAGATGACAGTTAACTTTTAATGAGGGAAGGCACGATGTAATTAAATCTTGACATACAATTATGAAAGAAAATATCAGGTAACAATCTTGCTATATCACATAAGAGAAGAAAAGACATTTTCTGAGAACGTGCCTGATGCTCTGTCATCTGAAACTATTCTTTATGAGTGCAGGGTGAAGGTCAAGAAGGTAGCTCAACTCCATCAATCCTTTGGACAGTTACAAATGACCTTTCGCTTTCCATAAGACATTCAATATTCTGAATTGGAGGGATACATTTTTCTGTGTTTAGAAAATGGCAAAATTGAAACCTTTCCAACTGCAGGAGGTACACTTTTGTTGACTCTTGGACAGCCTCTTCATCCCCAAAGCTTGTTGAGGCTGTGATCTCATTTACATGAATTGCTAACACAGAGTGAAACAACAGTTTTATGCTAGGTGTCAAAATTGTTCTACTTTCTTTTACTGTAGTGTTGCTTTCTAAATGCAATATTGGCCTCATGAGAATAAGATCTCCTTTTAAATATTAGAGTGACCTGTAAGTTTTGCTGAAATAAACAATCAATTTTACATTTGTAATTATTAGCTAACAAGGAGGATAGAAAAACTGATTTCAATTTCTGTTATTTCTGTTATTTCTTAAGAATCAGTATTTTTGGCAACAAGCATAAAAAATCAATTTAAAAATAATACACTTGCTTTAATGAATTAAAATTTGTATATTATTTAATTTTTCTTTATTAAATAAATGAATTTATAATTAATAAATAGTTGTCATCAATATATAAAATGCAGAGGAGCTACTACCAAAAATTACATTTATCATTAGCTTAAGATGATATGCAATTTATACCTAACTTCTGAATATGTGTGTTATGGTACATCGTCACACAGTTATAAGCATTAAAAATGCATCTGATACCAGTTGAAAAGAAAGCTGTTTTCATATTCAGTTATTTAATTATTCATTTAACATGAGAGTAGTGGCTCTCCTTAATGTGGTGAGCATTCTCTAAGCACTGAGAACACTATTCAGGCACAAAATAGATGATGTTCCTGCCAATGCATCATTTTCATCCTGGAGAGACAAAAAGCATACAGGTAAGTATGAAAATAAATTGAATATGTGAGTCCATTGAAAGCAATGAAGTACATGGGGCTGGGTTGCAGCAAAGGAATATATGTTATGTTGATGTCAAGCTTTGAATAAACTGTGCAATTTTGTTTAGGAGGCTATTAGAGTTGCGCAACATGCACCTGCCATTGGACAGGTAATTGATTGACATTTTAGCCACTAATTACATTTTTCCAAACCCATTTCTCAGCCTGAATCACTCACTTTGCTTTTTAGCTAGTTTCATTATCTATTTGTCAAATATAAAAATAATATTTCATAATGTCTAATCTTATAGAGATTACAACATGCACTTTTTATAGCAGCAGGAATTAAATTGTAAATAAGTATTTTATTTTGCAGAATATTGTTCAATGTCTAATTTGAAAGAAGTTACTGCTGGTAATTTTTTTCATTTTCTATATGTTGTCTTTATGGGTTTAGTTTGGAAATTTCAGAATTTGGTACAATATAATATTTTATCATATATTTTATAAAAAAAATATTTGAGTCCCTTCATGTATTTTAATATAATATGACAGGTTTATTACTATGTGAACAATAATTTTTGTTGGCTGTAAAAATGTGCATACTGTTTACTTGAAATAAACTGACGTTGCAGGATAAAAACATTATATATGTATATATATTATAATATAAATACACATTATATTTATAATACGTTTATACAATTTGTATGTATATTATATATATAATATAGTGTGTGTGTAAATATATGCAGTAAAAATCATTTGAAATTTAGTTCAGATAATATGAAAGGTTTAATGCATCCTTGTTTTTTGCTTCTTCTGAAAAGAAAGCGTCAGAAGTTTTATCTAGTTAAAAATATAATAAACTTCAGAAATTATATTTATTTTTTGCATAATCTACTATAACAAGAAAAAAGGTTTTCATTTTTAAACTTAAAAATTTTACTTGCAGAATTAGTTGACTTTCAACCTAAAACCAGTAAATTTTGTTTTGCATACTGTAATAAAATACATATTTCCTAGTTTCAAGTAATATTCATAACACTTAGAAAATGTATATGGTATTAAGTTTTCCAACTTATTTTAGAAGAAATGTCATGTGATCCAAGTGAAGCTGAAAGAAGTTAGGGTCTCCAACATCTCTTTGCTCTATCTAGCTATATCTGCTCACTCTGTCTGTGACTGACCCATGAGAGCTTCAGTAATGCTGGAGAAAGTTACTTATATGGGAGTGTTGGGGGCCGACTTTTAGCAGAAAGCGTCTATCAGCTTTGCAGCCATCTTGAGGCATATACTGTGACATGTGACTTGGATTACAATAGCCTACAACAGCTGAGCACACTCCGATAATCTTGGTTTAGATACCTTGAGATTAAAGGTGCGTGAGATTAAAGGTGTGTGACTTAAGAGTGTAATTTAGAGATAAGATTTAGAGACAAGACCTAAGGGCATGATTAAAGGTGTGACCAAGAGGCATGGCTTAGAAGTGAGACATATAAAACGCAGAGACAGAACAGAACTAAGAATCAAACGCATCAGACATTAGGGAGACACAGAGGAGACAGAACCAGACACAGCAGAGAGAAGACAGGTAGCAGGCACTTGGAAGAGAACTTGAAAGAAGTAACTTGGAACTTGGAGGGACTAGGAGCTAGGGACTAGGCACTAGGAACTCAAGACTTAGGACTTAGACTGAAGAATAAACGGGATTGAATTACACTCTGTCTGGTCTGCATTCTTCGAGTCCGTCCTCACTCTCGCTCTTGCTGAACACCGACCAGCGGATTGGAGCTTGGAGCAGCAGCTTGGGCCGGGATACAGTGGCCGCCCAAACGTGGGTCAGCCCGGGCTTCAACATTTTGCTTGGGCCGTGACATTTTTTTGGCCACCCCAACGTGGGGCTAGTGTGGACCCCAACATGGGAGGAGTTTTTCAGCCCCTGATATTTTTACTATATACCCTATATACCCAGTGAAGTGAGTTACATAACGTAGATCTATAACATTTTAAGAATTATGTATATTCATGCTCACATACCATTCGCTACCCTAGTTAGGTACAGATGCAGCAGTGCAACCAGAGATAACATCTCCATAAAAGTTATCAATTTTATGTATTTGTTTTTATTTGGGGTGTGTGTGTGTGTGTGTGTGTGTGTGTGTGTGTATGTGTGTTTGCAGGACAGAAGACAACCTTCACTGTTGGACAGAGGGTCCTTGTTATTTGCTACTGCATATGCTAAACTGAACTGAAAGCTTTAGAGATTCTGTTTTAGCCTTTCAGTGAATTCTGGAATTACAAATGGGTAACCCTGTCTTGTTTTTTATGTAAGTTCTGGAAACTTGAACTTTGTCCTCATGAGTATGGGCTCATGGAGACACAATAGGGAGTTTCTCCAGCTCCCAGTATTACTTGTAACAAAGAGTTGAACACTGAGCTATTTAGAAAACTTTATTGTGACAAATTTTGTCCATGATACACTATCTTGAGAGTCTATACTACCAGAAAACAAATGGGGATGGAGGAAACTTCTTTTCAACTGTCTAATTTCAATAAACAGAAATGGAAAACTCCTATTAAATGATCCATTTTATACTCATACACGCTGGTATAGGAACAACTAGGTACTGGAGTATTTAGGAATATTACTATAAGCAATCATCTGAAATGAAAAGCAAGTTTCAAATAGCAATTGCAAATTAATTAAAACATTGAATTCTACAAAATGAATAGTTAGAGAGTCTTTTTTTTTTTTAAGAGACCATGACCAAGTCAACTCTTATGAAGAAAAACATTTAACTGGGGCTGGCTTATAGTTTCAGAGATTTAGTCCACTATCATCTTGGTTGGAAGCATGGCAGCTTTCAGGCAGATGTGGTGCTGAAGGAACCAAGAGTTATGGCTCCTGATCAGAAAGCAGCCAGGAGGAGACTCGGTTCCACACTGGGCAGAGCTTAAACATAGGAAACCTCAAAGCGTTCCCACCCAGTGACATACTTCCTCCAACAAGGGCACCCGTATTCACAAAAGGCCATACTTTCTAATAATGACAATCCCTATGAACCAAGTGTTCAAACACATGAATCTATGGGAGCAAAACCTATTCAAACTACTGCCGCCACTATGCCTCAAGATCTGGATTAAAAGTATGTGTTGATTTAAATCAAAATCATGTTACATCCTATGTCAAGATAATGATCAAAAGTCTGTGTCTTCCAGCCTCAAGATCTGGATCAATAGCATGTTGTCTTTCTGCTTCAAAATATAGATCAGATCATAGTTCATTTCAGAAATAGTCAAATTGACAACCCAGAATAGCAATCATAGTTGCTAATCTTAATGTTGTGAGTGACTTGGTGAAAAATAGTTACATTTTCATCCTCATAACACTCTTAATGGTAATCTGACTGAAATATTCTAGAATGATTGAATTTTTCTATATTAAAAGGATATTTTCCATATTATGCAAAATCATTATAGACAATGGCAATGCTGCTCAAAATGTGTCTCTGCAGCAGTGAAAGACACAGTGTTTAGGACAGGCTCACCAGCACAGGAAAGTAAATGACCAATATGCTGACAGCACAGTGGGCTGGTTGATGACAAATCCCTTTCACCTGTTGCTATGGTGTGAAAACTCTCTTGAAGCTTCTATTGAGGTGGGGGTGCTTGTTCTTTTATGTTCAGATGTTGGACCTTTAAAATATGATCCCATTTTGAGGCTGGTGCTGTAATATTAGTTTTGCAGTGGGTAGTAGTTACTAGCATGCAAAGAAAGGATCAAGTTCAACACCACATTCTTTGTTATATAATTTAATTATCATAGTATGTTATCCAATATTTTATCATTTAGCAAAAGCGTCTTCACTGTACCCATGTTTTCAAAACTTTCTAGCTTTCATAATTGTGAGCTAAATAATTCTGGGCTTTATACATTTCTCAATCTGAGATACTGTTTTACCACAATATAAACTGAAGAAGACAATCAAGCATCCCATAATGCCACCATACTCATATGAGGCTAGAAGGAAGGTGAGGCTAGAGAGTTTTAGCTTCGGCCAAGGGGATTCTGTGATAAGTTAACTAGAAACTTCTTTATCAGTTTGTAAATGACGTATAGAATAAAAATAGTTGAACCAACCATTTTGTTACTGAGTAATTTAAAAGTGATCATCTAGAAGGGCTTTTGCTCTTGTTTTAAGTTTTATTTTCATTTGTAGGGAGCAGTAACAATGTTGACTGAAGAGGAGTACTTAAATAATTTCTAGCAGAGTCATAATGCATAGAAAAGGCTCAGAATACTTGGAAGATGTATATAAAACTTTTATAATTGATTTCACTGTAAAATGAAATTGTTAACAATGTGTATAAGAAATGGAGTAATACTATTTAAGCTAATTAGAGAACAGTTCTTTCATCTTTGAAGTTCAAATGTTTTGCTTTTTGTTAGTGAAATATGTGTCAGGTGAAAGGGAACTCACAGTAAATTGTGAAATGAATGCGACAGTTTATTACTACATTGGTGTGGTCAGGATATTTCCCTTCTGTCTTACATCCAAATGATATAACATAGTGATAGATGGAATACCTTAAAATCTACAGGTATAATTGAGGTTTGGCACATGAAGTTGTTATTGTTGGCAATTACATATCAGTGCTTATTAGTGGATATAAAAATGACTTGATTAATGTCAGTTCTCAATTTAATGATTCTCTCATCCCTTGAAGGAAAAACTCTTTGATACATTGACCATCTATTGTTGTATAATAAATCACAAACATTTAAGTCTTATATCTTTTATAAAAGACCCATGTTTTATCTCCAGTTCCTTCAGATAAAGTGTCCACAAACACATTTCAATACTCTGCTTAAGATCTTACAGGGTTGTAATTGTGGCCTCAGTCAATCTGTGTTTATATCTGGGGTTTCATTGAGGATGAATTTATATTTAGTTATTCATGTTACTGGCAAAATATGTATATCTTTGCAATGCAAAGATTAAGGCCTCAATTTCCTTGCTACACTCAGCCAAGTATTGCTTTCAACTTCTGGAGACCACAAAGCAATTCTTGTATATAATTCTTCATGGGCAATCTAATGACCCTTGGATCATGTCTTCAAGGCTTTTAGGAGAACCTCTCTATTAAATAAATTTCAATGACTTATTTTTGGCTTATTACATCTTAAAATCTCTAACCTGCACAAAATAACATATCATCATAGAAGCTATAATCTATTGTTTTTTCTTATGTAATTCATTAGAATAGGGTGACTAGATTCACTGGATGTACAAATAATCTTGTACACTGGGTAAAAAGTTCACCTGTCAATAAAAAAAGCCTTTTGCCAATGAGCTGGATCAGGATTCGAATGTGGGATATCACACATGTGCACACACGTTAGCGTGCACACACTCACACACACACAAACAGATCCACACCGCCCCCCACACACATACACACACACTCACAGAGGTGGGAGTGACAGGGGGTATTCTGGAAATAGTTTCAGGAGATTTGCCTGGAACCAATGATGGATGAATACCGACTCATGAAATTGAAGACCAGGTAATGAACCTGTGGTATTCATAGAAGAGAATACAAGGCATTAAGTTATTAGGAATACATTAGCTTTTGACCTAGGCATTTAATCATAATTCAGTCTCAGCATCATTATTTTTGGGAACAAAGTAGTTAATATGGCAAAACTCATGTATATGGATGGTTCCAACTACAAATGTTTTCCATCATCAGGCATGTATTGCAAGATTAGGACACTAGATTCAGGTTATAGCAAAAAGTTTAGGAAATAAAAGCCAGTCTATAACTCCAGACAACCAAATAACCCTATTAAAAATGGGGTACAGAGATAAACAAAGAATTCTCAACTGAGAAAATTTGAATGGCTGAGAAGCACCTTAAAAATGTTCAACATCCTTAGTCATCAGGGAAATGCAAATCAAAACAACCCTGAGATACCACCTCACACCAGTCAGAATGGCTAAGATAAAAAATTCAAGTAATGGTAGATGCTGGCGAGGATGTGGAGAAAGAGAAACACTCCTCCATTGTTGGTGGGAATACAAGTTGGTAGAACCACTCTGGAAATCAGTCTGGCGGTTCCTCAGAAAATTGGACATAGCACTACCTGAGGACCCAGCTATACCACTCCTGGGCATATACCCAGAAGATGCTCCAACATATAACAAGGACATATGCTCCTCTAAGTTCATAATAGCCTTATTTATAATAGCCAGAAGCTGGAAAGAACCCAGATGTCTCTCAACAGAGGAATGGATACAAAAAAAATGTGGTACATTTACACAATGGAGTACTACTCAGCTATTAAAAATGGTGATTTCGAGAAATTTTTAGGTAAATGGATGGAACTAGAAACTATCATCCTGAGTGAGGTAACCCAATCACAAAAGAACACACATGGTATTTACTCACTGATAAGCAGATGTTAGCCCAAAAGCTTGAAATAACCAAGATTCAACTAACTGACCACGTGAAGCCCATGAAGAAGGAAGACCAAGTGTGGATGCCTCGGTCCTTCTTGGAAGGCGTGACAGAATGCTCAAGAGAGCAAATAAGGCGACAAAGTGTGGGACAGAAAGTCAAGGAGGGGCCATCAGGAGAACACTTTACCTTGATATCCGACCCATGTGCAGTCACCAAAGATAGACACCAATATGGATGTCAGGAAGTGCATGCTGACAGGAGCCTGATGCAGCTGTCTCCTCGAAGGTCTGCCAGAGTCTGACATATCCAGAGGCGGATGCTTGCAGTTACCCATTGATCTGATCAAGGGTTCCCAATGAAGAAATTTGAGGACTGAAAGAGCTGAAAGGGTTGGTGGCCTCAAGAGGAAAGCAACAGTGCCAGTCAACCAGAGCTCCCCAGGGTCTAAACCACCAGCCTGGGAGCACAAAGGGAGGCACCTATGACTTCAGCTGTATACTTAGGGGAAGATGGCCTTGATGGGCATGGGTGGGAGAGGAGATCCCTGGTCCCATAAAGGCTGAACACCAAGCAGGGAGGAATTCGAGGGTGGGGAGGGGGAAGTTGGGGGTAGGTGGGGGCACACCCTTGTGGAGACAGGAGGGGGAACAGGATAGGGGATTCCTGGGTGGTGGGAGGAATTGGGTGAGGGGATAAAATCTGAAATGTATTTTAAACAAACAAACAAACAAATAAATAAATGCCAGACTATAAAGTCAAGCACAACCCCTTTAATATGTGTCTAGGAGGACTAAGCATTTGAACTATAAGCAGTAGGAAACTAGAGCCACACACAATATCCTAGCAAAACAGAAAGATAAATTCCTTTCAGAGGGAGCTAGGAGGTCCATGTGAAGGCTGAAACCTAATTGGAATCCAAGGCAAAGAAGCATGCTTTGGTCTGGAGACTGCAGAAATCAGAGGGAAAACAGCTACTCTAGCCCAAAGCCCAGCGAAGGTACCCTTCTAGAAGCAGTAGAGTTAGCCAACTTTGGCACACACTGGCCTGGAAAGCCTATAAAGAAACATTTTCCCTGAGCTGATGGGAGTTAACAGCCCCAAATTTTCTGAACTGGTAAAGCATCAAGGTTAAAATTGGTAAATATAAGTTTTTGAGATAATTAGAGATCAAAAAGAAGAATATCTTATGTTAAAATGACACAATCCATCCAGATTTCATATGATTCTGAACACAGAGCCATGCAGATCACTGAGTTCAAAGTCAGTCAAAAAAACAGAAAAAGTTCCATGGTAGATAATCTTGGACAGTAAAGGAGATGGAAAACATAAAGGTGATGAAAATGTAATAGAGAAAGAGGGATATGTTCCATCCCCAGCAAGAAGCAGAACTAGTCAGTTTCTGCCATGTGGTTCTAGCTTCAGAGTCAAGAATAGAAAAGACTACTGGGACAACTGATGATGGTTAGCTGGAACTAAGAAGTTAGCAGTGATTAAGAAGAGACCAGCATCACTGAGGTGAAAATCTTCTGGGAAGTGTTTTCTGAGAAGCTGTGTTCCAGAAATAGCCAAGTTTGTATCTAATATTGCAGCTGGACTTTGTAATGTATAAGAACCACCCAGGTGGTACTGGTTTTGAAGGCATGAAGGAATAACAGAGATAAGCTGAGAGGCTTGACACTGTGAGAGGCCAGGAAAGTCCATTGGTGAAGATTCAGCCTCAGTTGCAGTTGATGGCCCAAAACAGAAGCAGTTGTACAAAGAAGTTAAGGCTTGGCATCATAAAAGAAACCTATAAAAGGCTATTGGTGATGTCAAGTTGCAGCAGAAGATTCTTGCAAATATTAGATTCCAATACTGTGGGATGATTTCCAATAACAGCAGAAGCAGTGGAGTAGATTCAACCAGAGACTAGAGTCCTATAAAGAACAGAGCTGGAGAAGTGACCCAAGTGCTTTGGAGGAACGCAGAAGATAATTTGTGGATTCCAGATACTAGAACAAGAAACTGTAAAGCTGAAGTTGCCTCAGATAACCCAAGATGTTATCGATGTCAGAGCCATGGAATACATGCCAAGGAAAGCTGCTAAAAGGGAGTATAACTAGCCCATTTGAAAAGTTTGTTGCTGCTGAATGCCAGAACTTCCACCAGCAGTCAACAAAGATGAAAGGGTTTGGAGACCTAAAGAGTGCTTGCACATCAGACATGGATATGCAGAGTTTGGAGTTTTCCCAGCTGGCTTTTGTCCAGAATTTTCTCACTATGATATTTGGAATGGTAATGAATATCCTGTGATGTTGGAGGTATGTGGTCTGTTATTTTTGACTTTGATTTTATAAAGAATTAAAGTTAAGTATTTTTATGAATCTCAGAAGACACTTTGAACTTTGGACTTTTAACATTGTTGAAACTGCTATAGGCTATAGGGACTTTTGAAGTTGGACTAAATGTATTTTTCATTATGCTATAGCTAATTGTGGCCCCCATAACTCATATGTTTGAATAAGCCTATGGAGGACAGGAAGTTGAAATGTATTGGTTTGAATATGCTTGGTCCAGGTAGTCATACTATTAAAAGTTGTGGCCTTTTGGAGGAAGTATGTCACTGTAGTATTTGGTTTTAAGATGATTTTCCCAGATGCTTGAAAACAGTCTTCTCCTATTTGCCTTCAGTACAAGATGTAAAACTCTCAGATCCTCCAGTGCCATACCTGCATGGAGAAGCTGCCAGGTTTCTCCCCATGGTGATAACTGACTGTTCCTCAGAACCTCTAAGCCATCCTCAAAAAACTTTCTTTTTATGAGAGTTGCCTTGATCATGGTCTTTCTTCACAGCTATGGAAACTCTAGGACAGCATTTAATCAACCAAACCTATGATCACGTTAGATGCTTCTCTAGTTTATTACAAAAATATGCTTCCTAGGTTGAACTGATTAATTTCTCAGTTTTGCAAAGACAAGGTAGGCAAGTTCTTCCTAATTCCTGCTTCACAGAAACATCAGTGAGATATACTGAGCCAGAAAGCTGAAGATAGATGCTCTGACATTATATTTTTAAAACGACTGTCCTGACATCCAGCTTTCTCTTTCATTTCTATAGTTTTGTCTGTACTTCCTGAATACTAAGGTAATATTTATTCCTTGTCAAGTTTCTGATGGAGTTGAAGACTAGATACTTATATTCCCATATTAAGATTAAGTTGTTTAGAATTTAATATAATATTTTTAAATCTAAGAAGATGTTTTAGGTTGGTAATAAAAATTATTATAGAAATTGATTTAGGTACAGAACTTGAAATTCATCAAGATAGAATAGATAATAGAATATTTTCTTTAAGTTTTCCAAGTACATATGAATTGGACATCATAAATGTAAATCTTACCTAATAGTTTTTATAATTGTTATTATTGTACATACTTTATTTTTTATAAGAAAGAGCCTGATAGAGATAGATTCATGAAGCTGAGGACCAGGTAACCAGCCACTTGTTGTTCATAGAATAGAATATACAGAATATTAAGTTATTAGCTAGTTGGGGAACAAGCTCTAGCTTTTGGCCTAGGCAATTATTTTTAATAATTCAGTCTCAGAGTCATTGTTTCTGGGAACAAGGGTGCCAGGTGAAAAAACACAGGGTTACAGATGGCTACAATTGGAGAATTATTCCTGAAAAGTGTGGTTGTCATTAATATTTGTATGTGATATATTATTTTGTATTTATAAAACAATACTTATTAATGTTTCTAAGTCATGAATTCTGCTTGTCCTGTGGATCTGTGTTTTCCCCATGTTTTCTGTGTCTGTTACCAGTTTCTCTAGTGTTATTACAGAAGTATTAGAACTGCAATACTGCTTTTTTGTTGTGACTTATAATTGTTGATATTTTTCTAACACTAATATCAGAGTATACAGTTAATAAAAATGTTACAATGCACTAGAGTAAAAACAGGAGACAAATTTAGAAGGATTTTTTAATTTAATGAAAAAGATGCTGGAAGGAGAAGCAAATACAAAACAAGCATGGATATGAACGTATATGATTCATGACATAATGCCTGTATATATGAAAGTATTATAGAAATTGATGATACAATTAATATGTGCTAATCAATGTGCTAGTAACCAAAATGAGGGACTGGGTGTTAGGTCTATCTTATACTTTACAAACTACAAAATGGTAATAGTTGTACTCAATTTATATTTGGGAGAAAAGTTTTGTTTTTTATTAGAACAGAAATGGGGAAGTCAGTGTGATTGTTTGAATATGCTTAGCTCAAGAATTGGCACTATTTCAACCACAATAATATATAGCAACAGCAAGGGACTTCTGGCTTGAACAATCCCAACTGGCACTTTGTCTCTCTTTGTTACATTCACATAGATCAACTAACTGGTGAGCCTTACTCCATAAGTTTTATTGTTGACAACAGTTCCTTTATCATGACCACTGCCAAGTTAGGTCTACATGTATTTGCCTCCTTCTCCACATGTACAAAATAATACATCACCATGATTTTGATACTCCACCATGGAGCAACTGGAACCATGGCACCAGACAGAAACTGGGAAAGTTGAATGGATTCAGAAACCCCAGAATTCTTATATCTGAGACCAGTAGGTGTTTTACCTGCTCCCTACCAAGTTCCTGCCCTGGAGCATATGATCACAGCAACCCACATGAAGATCATGGTTATCAGTCATGTAGCACAGAGTTCTCTATACCAATGAGGTAACTAGGTAGGCCAGCCCAAGGGTTTAGCCAATAAGTTTCCCTTCCTGGACATTTTTACCAGCAAGATGTATTTACTCTCTGGTCCCATAAATTGCTGGATGAAATGTCTGTGATGATGACTGGGCTAGGCACCAATCTATGAGTATAGCAGGATATCATCACCACCACCACGGCCATCATCATCATCATTTGGCCAGTGATGTAGGTCCTGTCCTAGGTCTTTTGGTTACCTAGTCTCCAGTTCCTGGCCAAATAGGCAGTGACTTTTCATTTGATAGTTGGAGTCTATTTAGTCAATTGGTGACTCTTTTCCATTATGTTGACAAAGACAGAACAGATCACACAAGTCACAACAGCTTCATGAAGCAATGAACACAAACTGGACTTCACAGAGCCTTCTGCATGGGTTCAAGCTAATATGTACCCTCTATAGTAATATAAGGTTGCCGCTCACATTTGCAAAAATTCTGTTTCATCATATGTAGTTGGGTGACATCAGTCTTACCAATTTCACTGGGTTGTTACAGGGAGTAAAAATTTTAACGTATTAAAGAATTAAAGCAATGTTGGTTCTCAGTATATGTTACTATTGTCTAATTCCTTTATGTGTGTTTTAGAGTAGAAATACATTGTGAACTGATTTTAACTTTGGAATCATAGTATATTTCTACTTAATATGGTTAGTGAAGTTCACCTACTTGTGAATATGTTTATTTTGTACTCTGCCTTTTTCTAGAGGTTATAAAATAGCAGCTACACAAATCAAGTAATACAAATATTTAAAAGTAGGTTTGACATGAAAAGCCAGTGTTGATAAAAGCACTTTGTCAATAAATAGACAAATTTTCCCCATAAGAAGTAAATTAACTTTCAAGGATAAAACTAACCATTAGTAAATCACCACTCCCAATACCTTAAGACACAGAATCTTCACATGTGAATGTGAATGTTCAAAGTTTTCTAATTAAAATGAGACAAAATGAAAGAAAATTAAAGAGTGTCTCTCATCGAAAATATCTAGCCATTTGCGCTTCTGTACAATTTGATAGTTGGTAGCATTAAGTTAATTGTAAGAGAGATTTTAAGCTGTAATCTGTTTTAAGCATCCATATTTTCATTTTCCCTTTTACATTTGATGAGATTTTCTATAGTTTTCATCTTTTTAATTTTACATATTTTAATAGCCTTTATGTTAAAAAATCATTAATCTTTGGGTCAATATTAAATTAGGAACAGTTCATATTTCATATTTAATTCATATTGAAAGTTTTTTAAAATCATAAACATTCAAGTGATGAACAAATATAAGCAAATAATCACTTGTAGAGTGTCTCAGTCAGGTAGGTATCTATTGCTGTGACCAAAACCACAACCAAAAAAACTAGTTTGGAGAAAAGGGTTTATTTGGCTAACACTTTCACATCAATGTTAATCACAGCAATAAAAACTCTAAGTAACACAGAAATTGGTATCAGGAAGGTACTGATGTGAAAGGACCTTCCATGCATTAAAAAGAACTGTGGGTGGTTACTGAATCCATCATGGTCATGGTAGGCACAGAATGACATGATTCCCTGCCCTGGAACAGAGTCAACAGGGCATTGGCCTCCACAAGTGTTTATGGTTGCTGGGGCTCAGGCTTGTTTATATAATAGTGTACATGTTTTCATAGTCCTCCTACTAGGAATGCCTCTGAAATGTTAATGATTCCATGGTAGTCAGAGACAGCATGAGTTCAAGAGGCAAGGCTATATCTGGGTCTCAGCAAAATGGTAGAATGATATGACCACAGAACAGCCCTTAAGGCTATGAGAAAGAATCCTAAAAACATGTGTTCAAAAATATATAATTTCTCAACTATGCAAATTATAAGATTGTAATATAAATTGTATAAAGAGGTTCAAAGATCCAAAGGAACAGAGGCAGATGCACTAAGAACCAGCTTGTCAGAAAGACACAAAGACAGGCTGATACAAAGGCAGGCAGATTCCTAAATTCAAGGACAGCCTGGGACAGAGGAAGTTCAGGTCCACAGTAGGAATGGTAAATTCAGGCTGGGGTTCTTACCCAGCTAGCTTATTGTCTGTGATTAACAATGGCAGGAAGATTTCTGAATTCTTTTGCAATGTTAAAAAAAAATGTGTGCTTGCTTCTTTAAGAATCAAGGGGCATCAGTCATGTGATAGTCATGTGATGCTGATTCATGGGATGTTCAAGAGGGAACCCAGAGTAAAGGATTGTAAATAAAAAAAAAAAAACAACTGGGCTTTTGTTCTACATGAGATGAGCTAGCAGAGAGTGACACTAGTTCTCTCCTTAGAATTTTCCTAGCAAGGAGCTCTCTAGAAATTGAAAACAGCTCTTCAAGAATTTTTTTTTTTGAGACAGGGTTTCTCTGTGTAGCCCTGGCTGTCCTGGAGCTCACTCGGTAGACCAGGCTGGCCTCGAACTCAAAAATCTGCCTGCCTCTGCCTCCCAAGTGCTGGGATTAAAGGCGTATGCCACCACTGCCCACCTAAGAATTTTTTTTTCTAACAGGATTTCTTAACATTGGATGGAAATCCCAAGAATTACTTAGAGAACTCAGTAAACCAAAGAATTACTTTTAGAATTTTTACAACAAGATTTCTGATTTGGTCAGAAAATGCAAAACAATTTTTTTATATAAGCTTTTCTGACTCTGGTTAGAAAACCCATGAGCTATTCAGAGAGCTTTTAGAATTTTTACTAGAGGGAGAGCTGTCTCAACCAGAGAGAGCAGTCTCAAGCTGAAAGCTAACTGTCTCAACCAGGGAGAGCTGTCTCAAAAGAAAGCTGTCTTGAGTAGACAATAGAGCCAAGAGCTATCTGTGGATAGCTGTCTAGGGAGCCATCTTTAGGAGGGCATAGGCCATCAGCTTGTAATCCATGATTTGACTTTGGGCCCTTTGTTTCAATGCTCTCACGGATCCCTTCCCCAGGACACCCAACCAAGCCTGGCAGATGGTACCTGGGACAGAGATTGAAAGAAGGCAAGTTCTGTTTGGGATGGATTTCACTTATAGTGTCATGACCAACCCTCTCACCCCCACTTCCCCTGCCATTTGAGATAGAGTTTAGCAAAGGAGTGAAGAGTTGGTAAATAAAAATGCATCAAGCAAATTTACAATGCAGAAAAATGTATGTTAAGGTTTTAAAAACAAGCAGTTAGTAGGAAAGTCATCAAGATGTACACTAGGTTTTTGCAAGATTTCTTTGAGTTTATACAGAAAGTTAGTGCATGGTTACTTAAAGAAGGATCATTGAGCTCTGGTACATGGCATAAAGTCTGTAAAGAACTTTGCAAGTCAGTACAGGTTTGTTTATAGGGTGAAGAAATGCCTGAGCATGCTCTTTGTGGAGTACAATTAGGCAGACCTTAAAAACTCAATTAGAAGACAAGCTGCTTGATTTCAGCAATACTCTTGATTTGGAAGAAGCTTTTAGGTATCTTAATGTGAAGTTGCCTCCTCTTTTAACAAGCACTGCTTGGAAAATCAAGGATAGAAAGAAAAGGAAACCTAGAAAACAGTCTCATGCAAGGCTGGGTGATGCAGCCCCAGAAGCCACCCAACAGGATGATCCTCTGTTGCGAAGTATTACAGATTTTCTCTGCCTCTGTGCTGACTTTAAACCCTCACCAGAGCAGGGACTTGCAATGGAGGCAGCTTTGCAGAGTCTTTCCTCATTTCAAAATTGGGGAGGGTAGGGCTAAAAATAAATATCCAAGCTCTGGCCTTTTTCCAACTCTGGACAGCCCAGAAATATAAGCTGCCAATGCCCTCATTGACAATGTGGAGAAGCACCACGGCAACAGAGTGCTGTAGGTTGAGCAGGAGCTGCCCCTCCAATTACATTATGCCCACAAGGCCAGAAAGGCTACCATTGACACAGAGAGTGAAGATCTAAATTTCACAAAAATCCCATTTAAAGGGAATTGTCCTCAGGGAAACCTTCAGGGGGCCCAGCCCCAGGGCCCTCAAAAATGGGGGCCAACATAAATCATTTTGCTCCATTCAACCAAGGGATGTCAGCCAACTCCCTGTGTCTAGCCACACCAGGATGCTCAGGATTGAACCTCAGTTCTACTGCTTGAGTCATATTAACTGCCGATTTTCTACCTGTGACTGTGCCCACAGGGGTGCATTGTCCATTGCCTATGGACCCGGTGGGGCTAACTTTAGCCAGACATTCTCCCTTTCTACAACTGATACATGTAATCCCAGGAGTTATTGACTGCCTACACAAGAAAGATAAATATCACGTTGCAGCTACACACAAATCAGTACAGATTCATGCAGGTCAGAGAGTTGTACAAATGTTGCATTATGTGTTAGTGGTCAGTCAATACAAACCAGGTCAGAGGAGAGGACATTTTGGTTCAAGTAATCTAGTGTTTTGAGTGGAAGACGTAAGAAAAATGAGCCTTTCAAGGAGATAACAATAAATGGAAAACTTACCAAAGCCTTTTGGATACTGGAGTAGATGTCTCGCATAGATGACAAGGATGGTCCTGAAAACTGGCCGACTCTGTCTGCTCCCTCCACACTTTATGATGTGAGACATGCCTCCGATGTTGCCCAAAGCACAGCCATTTTGCATTGGGAGGAACAGGAAAATACAGGAACATTCCAGCATTATGTGATATTCTCCCTGCCTTTTACACTATGGGGGAGAGACTTGCTCAGTCAAAGGGAAGATTTTCTGCTGACTCCTTCAAATCCTGTTATGTAGCAGATGCTAAAGGTGGGCTAGTTTGCTTCACTGCTCCCAGACAACCCTTCCTCAGCATTCTCTGCCAAGTTGAGGCTGGGCTTTGGCAGGTGATTTTTTAGGATTTTGGCCTGAAGATGACTTTGGAGTATTTAGAGTTTAGTGTGATGTTCTACTAGACCTTTGAAAATATTGCTGACAGCAATGCAGATGTTTGAGATCTGGCTTGGGAAGTTTCAGTGGGGAGAAAAGACTTCAGCAAGGGTAGGTGATGTGTTGCAGGTGATATATGATGTCTAGTCAGCTGGGGATGAAGAATGGGCTATGATCTAGAGGAAAGCAGAAGCATAAAGATGAAACCTTTGCTTTGCTGGGGGAACAAATGCTGATCATCTGGAGCTGAGAAATCAGTAGTGATTAAAAGGAGGGAAGCACCATTGAGATGAACTTTGGGGGGATTTTTTCCTTAAGGTCATCACACAGAAGTTGTGATTTAGCGTGGTTTGAAGCTACCTGTTACACTGACAGCCAAAGGCACTATGTGTAAGAGTCACTCAGGTGGAATTGAGTTTGAAGCTGTAGAGGGGTCACGGAGAGCAGATTAGACTTGAAATTGGATGGTAGATCTGAAATACATGAACAGGACCTTAGAAAGGCCATTGGCAATGGCCTCAGTTGCAGTAGAAGGCTAAGCTTGAGGGAGTTATGGATAGAAGTTGAGGTCTTTGACACCATGTAGCAGTGTCAGAATCTCTAAAGAAATCTCAGAAGACATTGTTGGTGAAGGTGAAGGCCAGTTGCTGAGACTCTAGAATTTTTGAGCTGTCAGTGTTCCGAGCCCCTCTGTGTCCCCTTCGCCCGCGAAAGAGACACGTGAGGCAGTGTTCGGGTGGTTACCACAGCGAGGCTTTATTCTTGTATCAGCAGAAGCAGAAAAGACCCCAAGCCCGGAAAAGGCACTGCTATATGTACCCTAGAGTGGCTTGTTCACTTCTGATTGGCTGTTCACTCATTACCCATAATACACCCCGGGATGGGCAGTGACTTTGGCGTGCTTTTTGCCTTTTGCACCTGCGTAGTTAGTTGTTTACTTGTGGGAGCACAGGATGCCCGCGCCATCTTGTAATGGCGAATGTTGTCATGCTCACGTGGCTTCTAACATCTCCCCCTATCAATTTTATTAAAATGGAACAGCCTTTTGCCTATCAAGTGCAGCACCAACTCAGTGAGGGAAAGCAGAGGCCCAATCCCCTGTGCAAAATGAGATATTGTAATGGGTTTCTTCTCTTGTCATCGTGCAATGAGTAATACTTCCCATACCCATCTTGATGCCTTTTGATGGGGAAAGGGAGCCTCCACCCTGAGGCACCACCAGGGGAGGAGGTTTCTTGGCATCAAACCTTTGTGCAATCAGGCATACTTTTGGGAAATCTATCCACACTCGTGGAACATTCCCTGTCGAGTACCCACTCGCAACACCTCTAAATATTCAGGTACCACAGTTATTCAGGCAAGGGCTGGCTAGACTTAGACCTCTCATTGACCCAGTGCAATGGGCTGAACACTTGGGGTGCATTGACTGAGGGTCTCCGTCATCAGCTACTTTCTTAGCCTAAATAGCCAAATTTCAGGGGAAGATGCTTGCTCAAGGCTACAAGTGCTTGGGCAATAGTGACCTTGTCACGTTTTTGTTGGGCTCTGAGCTTGCAGACCAATCATAACATGAACAGTAATCCACAACATAGGGCTGCACCAAACAGACCTATCCCCACCCTTTAAGAAAGAAAGAAAAGGCAGAGGTAAGCCAAGAAGTAAAATCGCCAGGGGTAATGGGGTCCACTCGTGTTCCATTAAGGCTCAAAATCCGGATCTGCAATTGATGCTGCATCTGGTCCAGCTCCCTAGTCCACTTCCCTTGTAAATAAGCAGAAAGATTATGACTTTGAATAGATGTATCATTCATAAATCTCAGTGGTGTAATACATAGATGTGGGGTTGCTGACACACAGCTCATTTGAACCACATCTGTGAGTTGTTCTACATGGGCTTGGAGCAAATCAACTCTCTGATTGACCAACAGAATGTCTGATGCCAGGTGTGCATCCACTTTCTGTGGAGTGGTCAAAGCCTCAGAAGTCCTTTCTGAAATTTGATTAACAACAGTAGCTGCTGTAACTTGATTAGCCAAGGCTGTGCTGGCTGTCACAGCTGCAGCTGCGGAGATGGTAATAGCAGTGATAATGGCTGCAGTTACATCAAAATCTCTCTTCTGTCGAAATAAAGTCAAGGTCCCAGACATCTGAACGGGGATAGGGATCCATAGTGGTATACTGGCTATTAGGGCCTGCTTATAGACAAGAGCAGACCAGCACTGGGACATAAAGCAAGTTACATTGGTACAAGTTAGCAGAAGCGGCGCCTTTTAACAAGGCAAGGGCATAGGTTTTGGAAAAGCAGATAGGATAGCCATCTAAATTCACTATATATACTAGGAACCCGAATTAGGAGAGTCCAAATGAGAACTGAGAGCGTCTGCAGATGAATCCTTCAGGGGGTCACTTTCAAGAACCGTGAGTCGCTGTGTCAGTCGCTCTGGCAGCCAAAATGGGTTGTCTTCTTCCTGTGGAAAAACACAAACCGCTCCCCAGGATCTTATTAAAATAGGATCCGGGCTTTTCCATTGACCAGTCAAAACGTCTTTACATTTTATCATTTCTTTTGGCCTAGTTGGTTTTAGACAATGGCGATCAGCCGCTGTGTTGCCCTGACTGTCCAAATTCAAAAAGTTGAGGGTAAAAAGTGCCAGAGAAACAGTAGCTCGTGGCACCATGGGCAGAGGTTCCTCAACTTCTCCTTTTTGTTTTATCAAATAAGTTTTAAGGGTATGATGAGCACGCTCAATGATGCCCTGTCCCTGAGGGTTGTAAGGAAGACCCGTCAGGTGTGTCACCTCCATATGGCAACAAAATTGTTGAAATTTTTGAGAAGAGTAGGCTGGTCCATTGTCAGTTTTAAGGATTTTAGGCTTTCCCCAGAAACTCCAAGCCTCGAGACAATATTGAATAACATGGGCCGCCTTTTCTCCGGTCAATGGAGAGGCGAACATAACTCCAGAACAGGTATCAATGGAGACATGCAAATATTGTAATTTGCCAAAGGATGGAATGTGAGTGATATCCATTTGCCAGATCTGTAATGGCCTAATTCCCCGAGGGTTAATTCCTGTATGGGGAACAGGTAGGAATTGACAGCAGTTTTGGCATTGAGTCACGATATCTCTGGCCTCCTTTCTAGAGATGTTAAACCGACATCGTAGTGTCTCAGCTGTCACATGAAACCTTTTATGAAAGGCTTTAGCCAAATCTAATTTTGGCAAAAGGGCAATTGCAATCAAGTTTGTGGCTCGATCTGCCAGGTCATTTCCACGGGACATGGGTCCCGGTAAGCCTGAGTGAGCCCTAATATGAGTTATAAAGACAGGGAATCTTCGCTTAGCCAGGGTAAGCTGAATCTTTTGAAAAACTTCTACAAGTCTGCTAGATGTCTTAATTAACCCAGCAACTTCTAATGCTTTTACTGCATTAACCACATAGAAGGAATCTGAGACAATATTTAAGGGACCTGGAAAGATTTCCAGAACCTCTGACACTACTAAGCATTCCACAATTTGAGGTGAGGTTTCATGGTATTGTTTGGATGTAACCTTATCATTAACAACATAGGCACCCACTCCTGTTTTTGACCCGTCCCTATAAACTACCATTCCATCTGGGAGTGGCTCCTGAGACACAATATGTGGAAATATGATAGCTTGAGTTAAGGCAAATTGTAAGATGGGATGCTTAGGATAATGATTATCTATTTGACCATTGAAGGAAGTAACCAGCACTGCCCAAACATCAGAGGTCACCGTTAATATTTGGACTTGATGGGCAGTATAAGGCACTATCAAAACCTTAGGCTCCCTTCCAAAATGAGTAATGGCTGCTTTCAGTCCACTAACGGCAAGCTGAGCGACTGAATCTGGATACCTTTCAATAATCTTTGTGGGAGAAGCATTGGGATGAATCCATAACAAGGGCCCCTCCTGCCATAATACAGCAGTTGCTAAGTGTCTAGTTTTAAAAACACATAGGACAAAGGTTTTGGTTTCATCTATGCGTTTCAACTGGGCATCTTGTAAAGCATTTTCTACTGCTTGCAGAGCACGGCTCGCAGCCAGTGTTAAGGCCCTCGGTGAGGAAATATGAGCATCCCCTTCCAAAATATCAAATAAAGGTTTCCGCTCAGCAGAGGGAATTTTTAAAAATGGTCTTAACCAATTTATATCACCTAATAATTTCTGAAAATCATTCAAAGTATGTAAATGGTCTCTACGAATCTCTAATTTCTGAGGAATTATCTTTTCTGAATAGATAACCGTCCCTAAAAAGGAGCCAATTTCTGAAAATTGAACTTTCTCAGTAGCAACATGTAGACCCCACTGTTCCAAGGTGTTTAATAATAAGGGGTATGAGGTCTGTAAAGTAATTAAATCCTTATGACACATAATAATGTCATCTGTGCAATGGGCCAGCAGCAGCAAGGGGAATTGTTTCTTAATTGGCTCGAGGGCCATTTGTACATACAGCTGACATATAGTGGGGCTGTTGGCCATGCCCTGAGGCAGAACTTTCCACTGATATCTTTTATCAGGTTCAAAATGATTAATAGTAGGTAGTGTAAATGCAAATCTTAGTCTATCTTGTGGACACAAAGGAATAGAGAAAAAACAATCTTTAATATCTATAATTATGATTTTCCACTGCTTAGGCAAGGCAGAGAGTAAAGGCAAGCCTCATTGCACAGAGCCAAATAGTCGCATCTGTGCATTGATGGCTCTTAAATCATGTAAAAGTCTCCACTTTCCGGATTTCTTTTCAATGACAAATATGGGTGTATTCCAGGGAGAGGTAGAAGGTTCTAGATGACCTAGCTGCACTTGTTCTTTAATTAGTTTTGTAGCAGCTTCCAATTTTTCAGAGGATAGGGACCACTGAGGAACCCACACGGCCTCCTCTGTGAGCCAGGGTATGGGCATAGAACCCTCAATGGCAACTAGGGAAAACCCAGGCCTTGTCTTCCTGTGTTTGATTCTTGTGAGACAGGATCTAACCTTCCTTGTTCGTTCCTGCCAAGACCCTTCCCTTCTTTAAATCCCATGCTCTTCATAATATTTATAGCTTGTGGGGAGTATTCACTAGTCAGAACTAGCCCTAGGTCTTGTAAAATATCTCTTCCCCAGAGATTGACAGGGAGAGGAAGCACATAAGGTATAAAACTTCCTGTTTGACCCTCTGGTGCCTGCCAAGTCAACAAGCGAGAACTGACTGCAGGACTGGCCTCGTATCCCAATCCTTGTAGGGAGTGGGACGATCTTTTTACAGGACATGCCTTAGGCCACCAATTAGAAGAAATAATACTTTTATCCGCTCCCGAGTCCAGAATTCCAGTAAAGTTCTTCCCCTCTATTGCTAACTGTAAGGTGGGTCTAGTTTTAAGGTCAACCACCAGACAAGCGAAGTCAGTTCCTGAGGAACCAAGCCCGTGAGCACCTCTAAGCTTCTCAGTGGATGGAAAACAATCATGCAAGCTTGGAAGGACAACCAATTGAGCAATCCTGTCCCCAGGGGAGATGGAGAATACACCTTGTGGGCTAGAACAGAGAACTTGAAGTTCTCCAGTATAATCCTGATCTATTACACCGGGGTGTACCACGAGCCCTTTTAAGGTAAGAGAGGAGCTGCCTAAAACAAGGCCGACACTTCCCCCTGGCAGGGGGCCTCTATAATCAACTCGGATCGGCTGCAACCCCATGTGTGGCATTAGTAGGACTCGGGAGGTGGAACAGAGGTCCACTCCTGCGGAACCCCTTGTGGCTCTGCAGTGAAAAGAGTCCCCTGAGTGTTTAGCAGTGTCCCATATCTTTTGGGGCCCTGGGATCTTGGGCCCGTATATCCGTTTTTTGAAAAATTTTCTTCCTTAATGGCTGAGGGATTTGGAGGGAGGATCTGACCTCTTATATCTCTAACAGAGTGGCAATCTCGAGCCAGATGATAACCCTTTCCACACCTGGTGCACAGTTTTGATGGTATTTGATTATTTGGGCACTCTTTCTTCATATGTCCCGGCTTCCCACAGGCAAAGCATCGGGCCATATGTTTTGAAGGGAATTTTCCACGATTCTGACCTTTAAGGAGGACTGCAGCCATTTCTAAGTTTGCTGCTGCAAGTCCGGCATTAGTAAGGGGACCTCCCAATCCTCCACAGACTCTTAACCAGTCTTGTAGCCCCTTGGCTCTCCGAGGAGCAATGGCTGCACGGCATTCAGCTGTGGCATTTTCAAAGATCATCTGTTCTATCAATGGCATTGCCTGCTCTTATTCCCCAAAGATTCTGCCAGCTGCCTCAATCATGCGGGCCACAAAGTCAGAGAAAGACTCATTAGATGTCTGAATTATCTTGGACAAATAAAGGTTACTGCCTTCCTTCCTAGGGAGGGACTTCCATGCCTTTATTGCAGCTGATGCTATCTGTACGTAGACCTGGCAGGGATGTGTATGCCAACTCCAGCCAGCATGTCAAAAGTCCATTATTGTTGTCCCTCAGTGTTTGCATTAATCCTGGTTTGTGCTTGTATTGCTTTGTGCCACAAGGCCTTCCACTCTAGGTATTGGCCCATATTGTTAAGTACCGCCTTCACTGTGTCCTGCCAGTCTCCTGGCGTCACAGCAGCTGTACTTAATCTCTCCACTTGGGATATAGTAAAATTAGCCCCAATTCCATATGCACATACTGCCTCAGCTAATTCTTTAACCTGTCTATACTCTACTGGGGCATTGACACAAGCGCCTTCTGCTGCTTCAAAGACTGGAAATGCAAACTATAATTGTCTCCAATCTCCTGGGCTGAGGAATGAATTAGAGGCGCGGCCCGAGGCATAGGCCGGAGGCAAGGGTGGGGCTGAGGGATTCAAGGTCTTTCTTAGTCTTATCCCAGAACGGCTATTTTTTGCATAGGAGGCTGCTTCCTGCTCTAGGCTCTCTTCCTCTCCTTGCATTAGGTCTTCCTCGGAGCTGCTAAGGTCTATGGAAGCAGGCTCCTTAATGGAGTACAGGGGGGTCCCCCCCAACTCCACTCTCTCTTCACCAGCTGGTGAAGGGTCCTTAACCTTAACAGGCCCTGCAGTGGCCCCTGTTCCTTTTGAGTACTCTTTCCTATGACCAGGCTCCTTGGCCTGCTTCTGTTGCCCAGGCTTTTTTGCCTGCTTCTCCTTTCCAGGCTCTTTGGCCTGATGCCGGCTAACACACCCTGTTTCTGATACTCTGGAGTGGACCTCTTCTGAAACCTCTTGACTTGCACTAATAGCTGTGTTGCGAGCTGTATATTTACAACACAAATAAGCTAAAAACGAAAGCAACGCAAACAAGAGGCCAACTATTGCTGTGGCAGCAATGGGTGAGAATCCGCCTGCAATGAAAGCTTCCACCCCAAACATATCTCTCAGAGACATACCTTGACCCTGTAGTCTTTTAACTGGCCCCGAGTCTCGGGGAGGGTCCCGGGTTTCAATGCCAGATGTTCTGAGCCCCTCCGTGTCCCCTTTGCACGCGAAAGAGACACGTGAGGCAGTGTTCGGGTGGTTACCACAGCGAGGCTTTATTCTTGTATCAGCAGAAGCAGAAAAGACCCCAAGCCTGGAAAAGGCACTGCTATGTGTACCCTAGAGTGGCGTGTTCACTTCTGATTGGTTGTTCACTTATTACCCATAATACGCCCCGGGATGGGCAGTGACTTTGGCGTGCTTTTTGCCTTTTGCACCTGCGTAGTTAGTTGTTTACTTGTGGGAGGACAGGATACCCGCGCCATCTTGTAATGGCGAATGCTTTCATGCTCATGCAGCTCCTAACATGTCAATACCATCATCAAGGACCAGAACATTGAAGTGGATTCAGCCTGATGCTTCAAGAAAAGCTGTTGTGGGCTGCATGCAACAGAACTGAAGAAATGAACCCCCTAGGAACCCAGAGGACCAAGAGTAGACTGGAGATGTCAAAAATGTAATTTTATACACTCAACTTTGTTCTTGTTCTGGGTGTATTGTGACCGTGTCCTTGTTATAAGATGTTTTTGATTTATTTTGATTTTACTCAAACGTACAGATACATGACCATGCATATTTTAGAGAAACATTGCAATTTTAGTAAGAGCATGAACTTTTATGAAGGCCACAGTTTTCTGGAGACTATGGATCTTTTAGAGAGGCTGCAACTTTAAAAGATACTTTGGATGTCTCAAGGAAATTGAACTTCTAAATATAGTTCAATTTTATATTTTAATTTCAGTATTAAAATAAGTTCTTGGGGTGAATAAGAAAGAAACAGTTGTGGTATAAAAGTGGTGTGTTTTTGCGTGAAGTTTACAAAGGGCCAATTATACTGGCTAGTTTTATGTCAATATGTCAATCTGGAGTCCTTAAAGAAGATGGAATATTAGTCGAAAATATTGGACTATGAAAAAGTCTGTTTTCTGGATTGATAATTATTGTGGGATGGCCCAGTTCACTCTGGGCAGTGCCATTACTCTTCTGGTGGCCGTGGGTGCTAGAGGAAGGCAGACAGCAAGTCACGAAGAGCAGTCAATAGTATTGTATGGCCTATGCATCAGATCCTGCCTCACTGGTCTTGCTTTGTGTTCTTGATTTCTTTGGAGAATTTACAGTGACATGGAAGTGTGATTGAAACAGGAGGTAGTGCATGCCTTTAATGCTAGCACTCAAGAGGCAGAGGAAAGTGGATCTCTGAGTTGAGGCCAATCTGGTCTATGGAGAGAGTTCCACGAGAGCCAGGGCTACACAGAAAAACCCTGTCTCTAAAAACCAAAAGGAAAACCAAACCATCAAACAAACAAACAAAACAAATGAAAAATGAAACAAAACAAAATACTCTTCTTTCCTCTTGTTCTGCTTTTGTCATGGTGTTTATTATACTAGCAGAAACCCTAACTTGGGTGTTATTGGTAATATTTAGGTGCTGCGAGTGGAGATTCAGTTTTCTTTAAAGTTGTGCCAGGTTCTAGAGCAGGCCACACTACCAAGAATATTTGGGTAACTTGGTAGATATTTAATAAAAATTATAAAGCAAAAAGGAGAGGAAGAGCCATTGGGTAGGTAGAGAAGTCGGGGTGGCTATAAGAACTAAGGTAGAGGAATAAATGTGATTAAAGTATAGTGTGTGAAATTCTTAAAGAATGAATGAATATATTACTAAATTTTTCCTTTCAGTCCATGTCAAATAGCTAATTATAATAATGGTTTAAATGGTTAACAAGGTTACTCATTGGAAATAGTAAGCCATTAATAAGTAAAAAGAAATAATTCCACTGACAAATCAAATGTGATTAAAATAAAAGGCACAGAAGAATGATGTAAGTATAGAAATAAATCATTATTATTTAATTATAATTAATAGCCAGTATGAATATTATATCTCAAGCTTTCACTGAAGCGGGAATACAAGTTTTGAGCATTGACTCTGTCAGTATTGTTAGGATTGTTAAAGATTATCAGATAGAGAAATAATCTTACAGTGAATACAGAATATTTCTTTTGTGTTGCATCTGAGTCAGTGAAACAGCAGCAGAATGAACATAGTGGAAATTCAACCATTCCTATTGCTCATTAATGTTCAATTAGCTTTTTGTTACATTTGTCTCCTCATTTTTCTATTAGGAGCAAGCAATGTAGCTCTGCAATACAGTAATGTGCAGTGTGTGCAGGACCCTGTTCTGTGAAATAAGCACTGTTGAGAAGTCTTTTATTGAAAAGTTCTTTGCTCTCTCTATTGAGGTGAACAATGAATTAACCCACAAAGTTTAATAAGCTTAATCATGTCTCTTTCTTATATTTTCTTAATAAAATGACTAAAATGACAAAAATATGACTAGGTTGCTTAATATAAAACTTCAATAAATCTTATCTCATGTATCAAACAAATCTTTAATAATAATTGTCCTGTGAGCACAATTTAAGTTGCATCAATTATAGCTGTTTCCTTTTAAAAGCTGTGATGCCAAATAATTTACCAAAAAATAAATTTCCTGTCAGGTTGTCAAGAGCAAAACTTACAGACTGCATTCTAATTTCATGTTCACCAAAGTTATGTGTATCCCACCAATTTTTGTTCCTTAGTTTAAGCACAGAGGGAGAAGATTCTTAGAATTCTTCTAGGGCTAAAAAAGAGTAAAAATGTTCTGAACTTTTTCAATTTGTTACATGTTGATCTTTCTGCAGTGCTAATATTTAGAACAGACTTAGAGCAAGAGTTTCAGGTTACTGGCTGAGCTCTGAAATAGCACAATATTGCTACTACAGAAATAAGTTAGTGTTACTGGGGAATGTCACATGAATCAAGTTATATTACAAAAGATATCACAGAATCAGGAAACATAGCTAAGGCATACTTGAACCTAATAATATAGTTAATTCATTAAAAGAGAAATAAATAGGTAGGGAGAAATAATTGAGCTAACTTGCTTCACTTTCTTAAGCAAAATGTACACATAAACCACATCTCAATCAGGGAAATACATTGCACAAAACAACAATACTGAACCAAGTTCCAATGAGTTTTTTGTTGTTGTTGATTATTTGATTTTTAGGTTGAAGGTGGTAACTGTTTAGAAGTATATAATATATTCATTATTATATAAAAAATTGGTAAATAAGTGTTAATTGTACTATATAAAATATGTATGAAATGAATGTTTATACATTCAGTTGTGTATTATCACTTAAAATAATTTCAAAGCCCAATCTTTAAATCTTAAGACTTTACTCCTAGATTTCTAAAATGAACTTACTGTGTAAAATATCTCAGTTGTCCAGCCTATTAAATTTTCAGTGTCTTTTAAAAATCAAAGTGCAAATAAAAAAAATCAAAGTGCAGTTCACACGACCATGAATTTTATCACAAGTTTAGTCATCTTGTATCGAGAGTCTAGTTCTTGAAAGAAAAGCTTACATTTTATATTTATGTAATTATACTTAATTTCTTTTCTGATTCAACTGCAAACATTCCAAATGTACTTGATTTGATAAACCATTTGAGTTATTTTATTACTATTGCTCTGTAGTACAGCTTGAGGTCAGAAAAGGTGATTCCTAAGGAAGTTCTTTTGTTGTTGAAAATAGTTTTCTCTATTTTTGGTTTTTTTGTTATTCCAAATAAATTTTCAAATTACTCTTTCTAACTCCATTAAAGACTGAGTTGGAATTTTGATGGGGATTGAATTGAATCTGTAGATTGCTTTCAGCAAGATAGCCATTTTTACTATATTAATTCTTCTAATCTGTGAGCATGGGAGATCTGTCTGTCTTCTCAGAACTTCTTTGATTTCTTTTTTCGGGGACTTGAAGTTTTTGTCATACAGATCTTTTACTTGCTTGGCTAGATTCACAACAAGGTATTTTATATTATTTGTGACTATTGTGAAATGTGTCATTTTCCGAATTTCTTTCCCAGCCTGTTGATCCTTTGAGTAGAAGAATGCTACTTATTTATTTGAGTTGATTTTATATCCAACCACTTTGTTCAAGTTGTTTATCAGGTTTAGGAGTTCTCTGGTGGAAGTTTTGGGGTCACTTATGTATGCTATCATATCATCTGCAAATAGTGAAATTTTGACTTCTTTTTTTTTTTTTTTTCAATTTGTATCCCTTTGACCTCCTTTTGTTGTCTAATTTCTCTGGGTAGGACTTCCAGTACTGTGTTGAATAGGTAGGAAGAAAATGGGCAGCCTTGTCTAGTTTCTGATTTTAGTGGAATTCCTTCAAGTTTCTCTCCACCTAGTTTGATGCTGGCTACTGGTTTGCTGTATATTGCTTTTACTATGTTTAGTTATGGGCCTTGAATTCCTGATCTGTCCAAGATTTTTACCATGAAGGGGTATTGAATTTTGCTTTCTCAGCATCTAGTGAGATGATCATGTGGTTTTTATCTTTCAGTTTATTTATATAGTAGATTATGGTAATGGATTTTTATATGTTGAACCATCCCTACATTCCTGAGATAAACCCTTCTTGATCATTGTGTTGTTTACTGGAAAAACCTGTTTCTAGTTGTGTTGAACATTTCTTCAAATGCTTCTGGTCCTTCTGACATTCCTCTACTGGTAATTCTCTGTTAAGATCTGTACTCCATTTTTTTAAAAATGGATTTCTTTGGTTTGTTGATGCTCACTTTCTTATTAGTTCTCTGTAAGATGTGGAACTGATAGAAATCTTTTCCACATTCTGTTGGCTATTGTTTTTGTCCTTTGCCTTGCAGATTCTGTCTGTTGTCTTTCAGAAGCTTTTCAGTTTCATGAGGTCCTATGATTGTTTTCCTTAGTGGCTGAGCTATTTATTGGTGTTCTTTTCAAGAAGTTGGTTTCTATGCCAATGCATTTAAGGTTATTCCTCTTTTCACTTTTATTAGATTCAGTGTATGTGATTTTATGTTCAGGTTATTGATCCAGTTGTACCCGAGTTTTGTGCAAGGTGATAGATACTCATCTATTTGCATTCTTCTACATATGGACATCAAGTTAGAGCAACACCATTTATTGGAGCTGTTTTCTTTTCCTCATTGCATATTTCTTTCATCTTTATCAAAATCAGATGATATAGGTATGTGAATATATGTCTGTGACTATGATTAGATTTTATTGATCAATCTATTTGTTTTTATGCCAATATAATGATGTTTTTATTACCACAACTCTGTAGTATAGCTTTAAATCAGAGATAATGATACCTTTGGAAGTTGTTTTATTATACAGGATTATTTTAGCAAGTCTGGGATTTTGCTTTTCCATATGAAGTTGAGTATTGTTCTTTCAAGGTCTGTACAGTATTGTATTGAAATTTTGTTGGAATTTCCAAGGAATTCGTAGATTGTTTTTGGTAGAATGGTCATTTTTACTATGTTAATCTGACTGATCCTTGAACATGAGAGATCTTTTTATCTTCTGATCTTTCTCAATTTCTTTCTTCAAAGACTTGTTAGTTTTCTCATAATTGTATTTCACTTGCTTGGTTAGAGTTATACCTAAGATATATTTTATCATTTGTGGCTATTTTGAGAAAATATTCTTTCTCTGATATTTTTCTCAGCCAGTTTGTCATTATGTGCTAATCTCTTAAATTATTCTTATATCTAGCTACTTTACTAAAGGAGTTTATCAGCTAGACGTATTCCCTGGTATAATTTTCGAGGTCACTGAAGTATACTATCATATTATCTGCAAATAATGATACTTTCATGTCTTTCCTTTCAATATTTATCCACTTAATCTCCTTCGGTTGTATTATTGTTCTATCTAGAATTTCAATTACTATATTGAAAATATATGTAAGAGTGGACAGCCTTGTCTTGTTCCTAATTTTAGTGGAATTGCTTTGAATTTGCCTCTATGTAATTTGATGTTGGTTATTGGCTTGTTTTTAATTACTTTTCTTATATTTTGTTATGTCCTATGGATCTATAATCTTTCCAAAATTTTTATTAGAAAAACATGTTGAGTTTTGTCAAAGGCCCTTTCAACATCTAATGAGATAATCCTGTGAGGTTTTTTCCCAGTTTGCTTATATGGTGCAGTATATTGACTCACTTTTCTATGTTGAGCCATCTTTACACCTCTGGCAGGAAGGCCATGGTGGATAAACTTTTTGATATGTTCTTGGATCTGGTTTGCAGGAATTTTATTAAGTATTTTGCATCAACCTTCATGTGGTAAATTGGTCTGAAGTTCCCTTTCATTGTTGAATTTTGTTGTGTGGATTAGGTATCAGGATGACTATGATCTCATACAATGAACTTGACAGTGATTCTATCGTATTTTATATAATTACTTGAGGAATACTGATATAAGATCTTCTTTTAAATCTAGTTCAATTCTGCACCAAAATTACCTGTTCCTGGGCATTTAGGGGCGGGGGGAATTTTATTGACTGATTCTATTTCCTTAGTGGTTATAATTCTGCCTAAACTGTTTACTTGATCTTGGTTTAAGTCTGATATCTATGGAGAAAATTATGGACTTTTTTAGATTTTCTAATTTTTGGAAATACAGGTTTTTGAAATATGACCTAAGTATTTCTCAATTTTACTTCTGATCTTGTCAATTTGGATATTGTCTCTCTGCCTTTTGGTAGAGGTATTTTAATCCACCATAATGACTGTTCTGGCAAGGGATCAGATCCACAGACCCAGGTCTGTGTTATTTGGCAGAAATGTCACATTTTGCAGACATGTCACATATCTTTAATCCCTCTAGCTTGTAGAGAGATGTGGGGAGCCGACAGAAGGTGGCTATCATCCTTGCAGCCATCTTGAGCCATATACCCTGATAAGAGACTTGTTTACAATAGCCTACAACAGCTGAGCATACTCTGATAACGTGTTGCTTTAGATACCCAGGATTTTCCTTGGGTGTGTGAGACTTAATGGTGTGATTTAAAGGAGATTTAAAGGTATGACTTAAAGGTGTAATTTATAGACAAGACTTGAGGGTGTGACTTAAAGTGAGACATATAAAAGGTGAGAGGCAGACAGAAGAAATTAGACAGTAGGCACTTGAGACTCTAGACAGGCAACTAGGATTAGACACTAGTACTTGGAAGAAGGTTACTTGGTACTTGAGACTTGGAGCAGGTGACTTGGAACTTGGAAGGCTAATTGGAGAAAGGACTAGGAACTAGACACTTGGACTAGAGAACCTGAGACTTGAGACAGAGAATTAGAACTTGGGACTAGAAACTAGGAACTTAGAGAGAAGAAGAGAGACTGAAGAATAAATGGGATGGAATCACACTCTGTCTCATCACTGTTCTTGGCATCTGTTCTCTCTTTCTTGCTGAACCTCAACCTGAGGACTGGAGCAGCTTGGGGCAGTGAGGGCTCTAACAATTTAGCCCCCAAAGCTTTTGGCAGTGAGGGTTCCAACATTGATAGAGCAGTCCCCAACATTTTGTCCCCCAACTTGGGGCAGCTCAGGCTACAACACAGAGATATACCCTTAGAACATACCTTCAATCCATAACAATGAAGGTAAAAATAGTTTGTAGAAGGAAGCAGCCATGTTTAAAAGTACAGTCTGACTGAAAGGTAGATAAAATGACAAACCAGAGAAAGATTTTACAGAACAAGTTAGAGATAGAAAATGCCCAACTCTCATGAGAAAAAAATAGAAGTCACATGTTCCACCATGGGGCTTGGGTGCTCAGGGAGGCAGAACACAGGTGTTGACTGTGCTTACCCCACATTGTCACCAAGTGTGTCAGCGGCAAAGCCCCAGGACACAGCTCTGGTGGTGGGGAAACATAGTGTGAGGCTCAGGACATCTGGAGCTGGCTTGGGGCCCCAGGCATGCAAGAAGGCTCGGGCTATTTGGTTCTCAGGCTCTTAGACACCCAGGTGCTGCTGGGAGCCGCAGAACTGAGTGACCCCCTAGGCTGGCCCTAGTCTGGGGTTGAGGGGGAAGAGGGGAGCTCCAACTGGTCCCTTGGGGATAGTTCTTGGCTCAGAGGGTGGCAGTCTTGAGCTTGGGCTTGGCTTGGTTGCAGCTGTGGCTGGGAGCACAGAGAGGCTTCCTATGGGAGATTAGATGGCAGCTATAGGCGAAGGTCTTCTCCACGGCTCCGCACAGTGGGTCCCAATGAAAAAGGCAGTCCATGGTTTTAATGCATTTATTGTTATGGCAGAAAGTGGATGAATAAAACCATACCCTGTTCTCAGGGAAGGCCTGAGGTTTAATACCTTTTGCAAGAAGGAGTGTCTGGAAAGGAGAATTTATTGGCTAAGTCCTCCAGGCCTTTAGGTACCTCACTACTATGGAGATCTGTCTTGAGTCTATGTGACCACAGGTCACGTCTGCTACCTGTGGAGGAGCTTGGGTTGTTGACTATTGATTGAAGGCCACAAATCTATGGGGATCTGCAGCTTATGACAGGGGCCTGGTGCCCGGGAACCAGGCAAAACACCTACTTTCCCTTCAGGGTCATTGGGGAAATGATGACTAAAAACATTAGCTCAACCTGGAACAAGCCTACCTTTCACAGTCCTACAGAGAAGGAACCAGAAGATTGGAAAAAATTTCCAGTAAAATTGAGACCAAGCAGAAAAATTCAGTCAGAAACTGAGAGAAGCCAGTTTATGAGGCTACTTGAAAGAAGCACAAACTGGGTCAGGAGCACAGAGGAGTTCAGTTCATGAAATTCAGAGGCAGTTTTTCAAGTAGAGCAATTCAGAGAGAAACCAGGTTGAAACAGTCAGCATGGAGAAGATTTTGGAGCGGAAAAAATGAGTTGAACCAGCCAGCTAGAGCTCAGAATTAACTAGAAAGTATGAGCTTATTCATCAGTAAGCCTCTGAGATGACAATTACATCTGGTGAACAAAAGTTACATTTACATCTTTGATTAGTTTGGCTAAGAGTTTATCTGTCTTTTATTTTCCCCGAGAACCAATTTTTGTTTCATTGATTCTTTATATTGTTCTCTTTATTTCTATTTTATTGATTTAAGCCTTCAATTTGTGTATTTCCTGCTATCTATTCTTGGACACATGTGTTCGTTTGTTCTAGAGCTTTCAGGAATACTATTAAGTTACTGCTATGACGTCTTTTTAATTTCTTAGCTTGCTGTTTTAGTGTGGCTGAGCTCTGATGGTGACACATGGCCCTTGATGTTGTTAATTGTGTTCTTATCCTAGCATCTAAGTATTTGGGCTTGTGATGATTATAGGTATAGGTGCTGATTTTTGAAATCATTTATGTTGGAAATATGTTTTGTTTCTTGGTTTCTGTTTCCTCTCTTATCTTCTGGCCTCAGTGCCCTGTGGTTAAATAGAAGATTTCTGCCCCAACTGGATGCTGAACTTTCTGATGGCTTAGTAGCCTCTGATCTAGCAGGGATTTCAACCAGATTTAGGAGCTGGGTTTCTTTTTTTTTCTTTTTTTTTTTTTTTTTTTCAAGTTCAAGGTTTCTTTTTCTTTTTATTTTTTTATTTAATATTTTATTTACATTTAAGATGCCTTCCCCTTTCCCCATTTCCCCTCCCTAGAAAACCCCTGTCCCATGCCCCCTTTCCTTTTTGCTTTCATATATATTTTTTTAAATGTTAATCAAAGGATTTATAAGTTTGGTAATGCTCAATCAGAAGCGTAACCCAATACCCAACCTAGATATAAAAACTATCTTTGACTGGTGGAGACCTGTGAACATGTGCCTCCATGCCCCCTCTCTCTTTCTCTCTCTCATCACCTAGCTTCTCCTCTCCTTCATCTTCTCTCCTTACTCCATCTCTTCCTCTCAATACTCCTTCCCACTTAGCTCCTCCTACATATCACTCTTCCTGTTAAAGTAAAACTTTTCTCTCAAAATACAGTTAGAGCATACTTATTCCTAATTGTACCAGTGAGGTACAAGATAGTCCTAATACCCAGTCCATCATTTTGTTGACTAACCAGAACCTCTGTCATCTCTTCTAACTTACTTTTTGATCCTGGCTTTTTTTTTTTTTTTTTTTTTTTTTTTTTTTTTTTTTTTTGGCTTTAGAGTGAATGTCAGCTGAAAACTATATACTCAGATCTTTTCTCTCAAAGTCAATAGCCAGGATTGGCTATGAGACTATGGGTCTTCAACCCCGTCAGAAATCCAGAATGACTGAGTTAACTGAAGTTATGGGAAGCACTAAACATAGCTTCTAAAACTTAACCAATTTATAGAGACCGCTGAACACCTGAAAAGCCCCTATACTACCAAACCGAATGTTCAAGCATCAAATCTTCAGCCTTCTGGCCCAGAGTCATCTGACAGACCTTAGTGATGCAGGATTATTAAGGGCTGATTACTCTGTCTAGGCAGATATATTCAGTCGACTATTCTGCATGTGTGTCCTCTTCTGGACAGTAATGGATTTCTAAGGGCCAGCATTGCCTATGCTGAGGTCAGGAATATTCTGCAGGAGGTGGAGCCAGGGATATGGTAATGCAGTCGGGAGGCCTTGTCAGGAGTGAACTGTGCAGGCACTGAGAGTTTGGGGGGTGCTCAGTTAGTGTATAGTCTACCTAGGACTCTGGATGCTGGTGTGGTTTCTGGTGGAGCACATGGCTTCTACCAGATGTGTTGGCCAAGATATGGTGATGGTGGAAAAGGAACTATTGAAAGTAGGCTGGGAGAGTGTTGGTGGATCACAAGTAGAAGGCTTACTTGGAGTTCTTGGTGTTGATATGACCTCTCAAAAGTATATGTGTGTGTGTGTGTGTGTGTGTGTGTGTGTGTGTGTGTGTGTGTGTGTGTGTGTTTGTGAGCACATATGAGTACAAATGTGCTTGCATGAGCAGAGGCCAAACTAAAGCAGCAGGTATCCTTCTCTATCTTTGTTCAGTTATTTCTTTGAGGCTTGGTCTTTCCCTGAACATAGGGTTCAGATTCTCTGAGATAGTATGGAAGACACCAAACCCTTGTTATTCTATACATGCTGTTGTTAGACCTGGGATTACAGCCAAGGGTGTGGATTTTTGAATTGTTGTTATGTGAGTGCTGTGATCTGAACTCCTGAGTTCATGAATGCATTGCAAGCCCACTAATCATTAAGACTGTTCTCTCTGATTATTACAAAAACTGTTTTTCATCATATTTTATATTACAATTTGGCCATAGTAAAATAGATATACTATATCTAATACATTAGAAATAACTTAAATATGTATGTCCCAATTACCCTTCAGACCATGTTCTTTGTGTTTCACATACACACAGACACACACACATAAATGGAATGAGTAGAATTTTTTTTCTATTATTTTACTGAGGGAAATATCTTTACATTGGACTGTAGAATATAGTGTAATTTAATTTTATTTGTGTATTTATATATTCACTTATTTCTAGTGGTTTGGTTTTAATACCGCATTTGAAAAGTATCAAACCAGGGTTTTGGTATTTTAAAATGCATTATTATTCAACATTTAATGTATTTTCATTCCTATTACAATTCTTTGTCTGACATTTGTGTAATTTCTATGATTTTATTGCTCTGGATCTCTAGTAATATTACACTAAAATATAATAATATAGAATAAACTATTTCATGTATTTTGGGTTTAGTAAGACGTTATTTGTATCCCAGAATTGGCTCTATTTTTTGAGAAGGTGCCATGTACCTTCTCAAAATAATGTTTAGTCTACAACTGATTATTATGGTTTATTCAAATATTATGTTGATTTCTGTTTTCCACTTCTTATTTAGTATAGTTTAACTCAGCTTTCTTTATTTGTTTTAGGTTTGCATACCATAACTAATGATAAGAGTAAATTATTGAAATCACCAATTACTAGTGTATCTAGATCTAATAAGGTTTTATGCACAGTAATATTTGTTTTATAAATTGAGAAGCCAAGGATTTACTGTATATGTATTTATAGCTATTGTAGCTTATTAGCATTGTAGTTTTCTTTATTAATGTTCAGTGGGCTCTGTTTATCTATTCAGATAAAGGTTGGCTTGAAATGTGCCTATAGCAGGTGACAAAGCAGCTTCATGAATTTGTCTGTAGCTCCCATTAATTGAGAGATTATATTCTACATTTTGAATTTTAGTCAGTTGGTATCTTTGCAAGTGAGGTGTATTTTTAAGAGAAAACAGATAATTTTAGCATTTTTAATTTTCAGTTGTATTTGATAACTTCTCAGTTGAATTAATGTACCTTTCTGACACACATCCATATAAATTTGAGGTCCTTTTTCTGAAAATACACTAAAATTACTCATGCTTGCCTATAACTGTAAAATGTTGATGAAAAGCACTTACGAAAACATACCACTATGTAAGCACACTTACTTTTTATTTTTTAAGGAGCAAAGTGGCCCAAATAGGAACAAAGCTCAAGAAACTAATAAGTGCCTCTTTCTGCTATTGTTCTGGTTTGCTCGTTTATTGTTTTTTTTTTTTTTTTTTTTTTTTTTTTTTTTTTTTTTTTTTTTTTTTTTTTTTTTTTGCTTACTGTCACCATTAAAATTCTGCTGGTTTGCTGTGTTGGACATGCTGCATTCTTTTTAGCTTTGTTCAAGACATTGGGACTTGCTTTTCCCACTGTATAGTATTGATTCACATTTGTTGGCTGGATTATTTGTTATGAAGTGACTTTTTGTTATATTAAAATATCTTTATTTATTTGTCAGTTTTAAAAGATCAGTGTACCTGATAACACATATGATGCTATTCTAACCTGTCGGACTTTGAGATAAGTTATAATTCAGTTGAGTAGATCCACTAAGTTCTGTTTATTTTTCAGTTCTGTCTCTAACCTGTGGACTATCAGGATTGACTCCTGAGAGTACATATGCTATGACCAGGTATTGCACTATTTTTCTTTATTTATGTGGTGTTTTCAACAATATAGCCAAAGTCTTTCCTCAGACATGCTCTCCAGCCCTGATTGCTCTGATTCTATCTATTAATGATATTTTGTACTTTATTTTTCTTGTTTTATTTGAAAAAGGAACAATAAAGAAATCAGAAAGAGAAACAACTCTGAATAGAAAACCTAGGAAAGAGATCAAGAGTCATAGATGCAGCATTACCAACAGAATACAAGAGATAGAAGACAGAATCTCATGTGCAGAAAATACCATAGAAAACATTGACACAACTGTCAAAGAAAATGTAAAATGCAAAAAGTAATCCTAACCCAAAATATCCAAGAAATTCAGGACACAATAAGAAGACCAAACCTAATATTAGGTATAGAAGAGAGCAAAGGTTCCTAAATTAAAGCGCCAGTAAATATCTTCAACAAAATGATAGAAGATAAACTTCCCTTACCTAAAGAGATGTCCATGAACACAGAAGAAGCTTACAGAACTCCAAATAAATTGGACAAGAATAGAAATTCCTCCCATCACATAATAATCAAACCATCAAATGTACTAAACAAAGAAAAAAAAAAAAGAAGTAAGGGAAAAAGGTAAAGTAACATATAAAGGCAGACCTATAAGAATTACACCAGACTTCTCACCAGAGACTATAAAAGGCAGAAGATCCTGAACTGATATCATACAGACCCTAAGAGAACACAAATTCCAGCCCAGACTACTATACCCAACAAAACTCTCAATCACATAATTCTACATCTAACAACAAAAATAAAAGAAGTAGCAACCATTTTTCCTTAATATCTCTTAATATCAATGGACTCAATTCCCCAATAAAAAGCCATAGAGTGACAGACTGGATAGGTAAACAGGAACTAACATTTTGCTGCATACAGGAAACACATCTCAGTGACAAAGACAGAAACTATCTCAGAGTAAAAGGATGGAAAACAATTTCCAAGCAAATGGTCCAAAGAAACAAGCTGGAGTAGCCATTCTAATATCAAATAAAATCAACTTTTAACCAAAAGTTATCAAAAGAGATAAGGAAGGACACTTCATAATCATCAAAGAAAAAAATCTATCAAGATGAACTGTCAATTCTGAATATCTATACTCCAAATGGAAGATCATCCACATTCATAAAAGAAACTTTACTAAAGCTCAAAGCACACATTGTACCTCACACATTAATAGTGGGAAACTTCCCCACCACATTTTCATCAATGGACTGATCATGGAAACAGAAACTAAACAGAGATACAGTGAAACTAAGAGGAATTATGAACCAAATGGATTTAACATATATCTATAGAACATTTTATTCTAAAACAAAAGAGAATATATTTTCTTCTGAACACCTTATGGTACCTTATTCGAAATTGACCATATAATTGGTCACAAAACAGGCCTCAACAGATACAAGAAGATTGAAATAACCTCATGCATCCTATCAGACCACCACAGACTAAGGCTGGTCTTTAATAATGACAAAAACAATGGAGAACCCACATACACATAGAACAGAACAACGTTCTACTCAATGATGACATGGTCAAGGAAGAAGAAATAAAGAAATTGAAGAATTTTTAGAATACAATGAAAATGAAGGTACAACATACCCAAACTTATGGGATACAATGAAAGCAGTGCTAAGAGGAAAACTCAGAGCTCCCAGTGCCTCCAAAAAGAAGCCAGAGAGAGCATACACTAGCAGCTTGACAGCTCATTTGAAATCTCTGGAACAAAAAGAAGCAAATGCACCCAAGAGAACTAGATTGCAGGAAATAATCAAGTTCAAGGCTGAAATCAACCAAGTAAAAACAAAAAGAACTATACAAAGAATCAACAAAACTGGGTGCTGGTTCTTTGAGAAAATCAGCAAGATAGATAAACCCGTAACCAGACTACCCTAAGGAACTGAGACAGTATCCAAATTAATAAAATCAGAAATGAAAAGGGAGACATAACAACAGAAATTGAAGAAAGTAAAAAAAAAAAATCAGATTCTGCTACAAAAGGCTATATTCAACAAAACTGGAAAATCTGGATGAAATGGACAATTTTCTAGACAGATACAGGGTACCAACGTTAAATCAGGGTCAGATAAACCATCTAAAAAGTCCTATACCTTCTAAAGAAATAGATGCAGTCATTAAAAGTCTCCCAACCATAAAAACCCCAGGACCAGATGGATTTAGTGCAGAATTCTATCAGACCTTCAAAGAAGACTTAATACTAATACTCTTTAAACTATTCCACAAAATAGAAACAGAAGGAACACTACCCAGTTTGTTCTATGAAGCCACAATTACACTTATAACTAAACCACACAAAGACACAACAAAGACAGAGAACTTCAGACCAATCTCCCTTTATGAATATCGATGCAAAAAATACTCAATATAATTCTCACAAACTGAATTCAAGACCACAACAAAACAATCATCTATCATGATCAAGTATGCTTTATCCCAGGAATGCAGGAATGGTTTAATATACAGAAATCAATCAATGCAATCTACTATATATATAAACTCAATGAAAAAAAATGATCATTTCATTAGATGCTGACAAAACATTTGACAAAATCCAACACCCTTTCCTGATAAAAGTCTTGGAAAGATCAGAAATTCAAGGCCCATAACTAAACATAGTAAAAACAATATACAGCAAACCAGTAGCCAGCATCAAAGAAATGGAGAGAAACTTGAAGCAATCCCACTAAAATCAGGGACTAAACAAGGCTGCTCACTCTCTCTACCTATTCAATATATAACTCAAAATCCTTGGTCCATTCTTATCTCCCTTTACAATAAAAAAGTTCAAATCTATCACAGATTCCACATAAAATGAGATTCATGGAAGCTAATAGAAGAGAAAGTTTAGATATAGACTTCTAAATTGGAAAATATTGCTTTTCAGAATGTGAAATGCCTTATTCCACAATCTTTTGAATTGCAGTGATTATACATGGAAATTTGTTGTTTCATGATGGGTTTTCCCTAATATATGACTTAGTGTTTCACTTCTATAGCCTTCAATATAATTCCTTTGTGCTCGATTCTTTCTTTTGAACTATAATAAAATATGGGGTAGCTGTTTTCTACTGGTGTCAGTTTGATGTTTTGTAACAGAATAGTCTTCTCCTTTCTGAGATTTTAAATTTTTTCTATGATTTTATTGATTTCTCCTATGCCCGCAATTCATAATTGATAGTTAAGTGGTGTCTGATAGGGTTTTCTTGTTTTTATTTTATTATTACCTCATTATCATTGTCTGAATGTTCAAATTTATTTTTTTTCAAGCTCTGTTACTCTGTCTTCTGCATTATCCACTCTATTGGTCAAGTTTTTCTCTTATACTTATTGCCTGATATTTTATCTCAGTGTCCTATAAATTATCCTTATTTTTCAGTATTGTATCTCTTTATTGAATTCATTTTCATATTCTGTATTGACTTCCTTCTTTTATTCAGATGAATTTTTATATTCTTTTTTAATTCATTCATTAGTTTACTGTGTGAGCATGGATGTAAGCAGGCAACTGATTGTGGTCTTTGATTTCATTGGACAAACTCATAGTCATTCTTTAGGAGTTTAATTCTCCTAAGAATGATATACTAGCCTTAAATACCATGTAAATTCAAAGAGTGTTTTATTCTGCAGAAGTCCAGCTTGCTGGGATCTCTCACTACCAGAATAGAGAGACAGCACAGCTAAATGAGCTTGTAGGCCTGATTTAAAGTACATTAAGAGATTCTCGGTAGGTGACCTCTATCTTACTCTATCTCTAGGGATATTCCATTAACTGGGTATGGGGGCTGCAAACTAAAGTCTGAAAATTGTTGCTGAAGAGGTAGCTGAGAAAGTCCTTGCCTCAGGCCAGGGGCTAGGGCAGCTTCTGAGGGCAGGGCAGTTTCTGACTACCTCAGCTTGGAATTTCTTTATAGTAACTGACATGCCTGGGTTTACCTGGACTTGATCAGTTTTTAGGCCTAGTCTTCTAAACTGCCAATTTGAAGCCTGTCATGGAGTCAGCCTAGCCTTCTCACTAACATATATGCTGATGTGACTGGAATAATTCTTACAAGTGTTCACCCCTAAGAGAAGAGCCGCAGGCAGTAAAATGTTGCTGAGAGATGAAAAGTCAGTATTGTCCACAGATGAGACTGCTGATGGGCTAGAAAGAAATTGGATGGAAGAAAACCTTAGGAAGAATGCTATAATTATAGTTTTCATATATGAAATTCTCAAAAAATTATTTTAAAAATTTACACATTTTCCCTATTAACCTTGGGAAAGAAAAGAGAAGGAGAGAGTATACTAAGATGTCAATTTCTAAATATAGGAATAGCAAAAGTAATAAGAACAAGACTAGGAATCACTATCAGCATTGGGGAAAAATATGAAAGAAAAATAAACAGAATGGAATACGGTAAGGATGAAGGCAGGAGAAAATAAAAATCTAGCTAGTGGTATAATCCAAAGAGAAAGAGGGAAAGAAATGCAATATGCCAACCTAAAATACCAATAGCATTCAGAAGACTGAGCAGAGACCATTAGGCCATGCTCTTTAGAGAAAGTCTGTCTACAAAATGAAAACAGAACAACAAGTGGAAGTATTAAGCCAGATCATTAGGACATTAGAATCAGTTATTGAATAAAGAGCAAAGGGGCGGTTGTCTCTTGATGTCTGTCATATGGGTAGGAATTTGGTCTGTTTCTGCATAGTCCTTATTCAATCCCTCATACAAAGACAGTCAATGTAGAGTCACTTGTATGGGCACAATGCAGTCAGTCCCTATACTATCTTGTTTTACCTTTGCTGACTTGCTGGGTTTGAATCTCCTTAGGGGACCAGAATCTTTGGAATAGCTTATTTCTTTTAGTCTTTGTATTTGACTAATACGCAGGTTTGGTGCATAAGAGAGGAAGTTGGTATTATAATTCCCATGTGTTTTTCAATCTCTGCATAAGTAGTAAAAATTAATTTTTCTCCATAAAATGAGCCAATAAGATGATAAAACAAACAAACAAACAAACAAGAAGTAGAAGTCGAAGAACAGTGCCAGAAACCCATATTTCTTGTAGAACAGACATCATTCTTCATTAAGTTTCATGGTATCACCTAATCATGTTAGGTACAGAACATAACGGGAGAAACACCAACAGGGAACATTATTTTGATAGCAATGTTCTATTATTTCAACAATGGATGCTCAGCAGCTATAGGATATACATACATCAAGTCCACATTTTAACTAACATCGCAAGATCCCTGATTATGTTTGCCTCAAAGGCTTCACTTTCCTCAAAATACTCTAATGAAAGGGTTCTTTTTGTTTTTTCAACCATTACCACTGTTTCTTCAATCTTACTTTCTTCCAAGAAAGTGTGACCTTTTATTTATTGTCATATACAAACACACTTTTCAGAATAATCATCTCTGTTCCAGCCACTAAATGATATGTTTCCTTTGATCTACATTCTCATTATATATATATAGATATAAATATATATATATCATATATGTATATATACATATATAATGTATATTATATATATAATTTATATATATTTGTAATATATATTTGTAATATATATTACAAATTATATATAAATTATATATATTTGTAATATATATAAATTATATATATTATATATATGTATATATATGTGTGTGTATGTGTGTATACATATACATACATATATACATATATATGAACAATAAAACTTTAAACTTTTTAGAGTACTGACCTGTTATTTTGTATTCATGACCATTGTTTTGGTAATATATATTAATAGTACATGCTAATATGTTATAATACATTAATATTAGTAATGTATAATATGTTACTATTTAAATATTTACATATATACACATATATGTATACATATGCATATATACATTGTAGGCATTATATCATGTATGTACATATATACCTGATTTTTATATTCTGTCCAAATGTGCTGTTGTCCCAAAGCTAAAGTGGGAAGAGGCTGGAATTCGAATCAGTGGTAGAGTGATTCCTTTATTTCACATAGTTGGACAAAAAACAATCTGAAAATGTACTATTTATAAAGTAGAAAAATAAATCAAAACTCATAAAATTATATAATAAGCCAATAAAGCCAAACATCAAAAGAATATATCACTAATATTTACAAAAATGTTATTAAATTTTTGAGAAATTTTCAAAAATATATCAAGTTATGTTTGACATATAAAAAGAATTAAATACTGGTCATGTATTTTCCAACTTGGTCCTATTATAATAAATTAGATATTATAGCAGTTAAGGCATTTTTGAGAATAAAGTCACATCTAACCAACCTTGCTGTGTAAAACAATACAATCTCATACCAGGCATTTCTTAGTTTGTCAGCCTTAGAAATTTGTGCTTTATGCAAGCTCTATAATAATTCTTACCACCTATCAATTATAAAATCAAATATATTTTTCAGGTTTTTAAAATATTATTTTATTTCTCTCTCTCTTGTTCTTGTTGCTTTTCTACCTGTCTACACACACACACACACACACACACACACACACACACACACACATGAGAAGAGAAACAGAGACAGACAGAGACAGAGACAAAGAATTTTTAACAAAATATGTATATGTAACATGAAGGAATATGCCCATATAACAGATATTTTCATTGTAGGCATTAAGAAAAGACTATCATAGGAGTCAGGGTATCTCTGACTTTTTGCCGCCTTTTGGGACCCTTTTTTTCTCCTACTGGGTTGCTTCATCCAGCCTCAATATGAGGGTTTGTGCCTAATCTTATCGCATCTTGTTATACTGTTTTCTCTTGATATCCTTAGGAGGCCTACACGTTACTGAAGGAAAACTGATAAATAGTGGATGTGGGAGAAAGAGAAGCTGTGAGAAGGACTGGACAGAGTGAAGGGAGGGAAGTTGTAGTTGTAGTTTATTGTATGAGAATAGAATAATTAAAAAGGAAAAAAAAGTGACTTGGTTTGGAGAGTTTAAAAAAAAACAAAAAAAAAAAAGAAAAAAAAAAAAAAAGAAAAAAGAAAGGGCCATGGTTTTCATTTAAATTTTGGTCAAAAAAAGTCAATAGTTTCACATTCCTCTGCTTTTCATGGGTACTTATTATGCAAAGAACATTTGAACTACAGAGACAGTAAATAAAGTTTTCTATAGCTAACTCAACTGAGGACATGCTTTCCCTTTGTTTGGGTTAGATTCTGTTTGAGTTTTTCTCCCAAGGGTACCTGTGTTGGGGAGTTGGTCCTCACTGTAATAAAGTTAAACAACAGTGCTAGCATTTAGAAGGCACTAATTACAATTAAGTGATGTGTTGAATTACTTCCTTGGGAAGTAATGAATGCAGAATGTGGGGATCAAACTCTGGTGAGTAACTACTGGGAATTGGTTTTAAGTTCAGTCAGTCTGTTCCCCATTTTTTCTTTGGTTACGTGGGTGCCATGTGATCTCTCCTTGCATACTCTCCCTTCCTAAAGCTTATAGGAACAGGGACTGAAGTTGGTAACATGTTGTAAGTTAATTAAGTCTCTTTTAAAAAGGTACTGAGTTTCTTCTATTTTATTTTAGCAATATACCATATACCCATTAACCACATGTTCAAAAACTGTTACAAATTAACACTAAGTAGATTTATGTATATGTACATATCTTTATATTTATTTATTTAGACATATAGATTCACATATATTTTATCTATCTAATCTATCTCCATTTCTATTTTTTCAAAATATCACTTTAAATTTTTTATATAATTATTTATCCATATGAAGTAAAATATCACTTTTATCAGCTTTAAGTAAACAGACATATTTATTTAGGACTAGGAAGATTAGTCTTTATCCCTCCTCATGAATTTTGCTTTTTATGGTGAGTCCATCATTTATAATAAAATTATGTACTAAGTCCAAGCCATCTATGATGGCCACAACTGTACCTTCTCTGAGTCCTCTCTGCTGTGGTGAATGGCCTGCTGTTTTTTTCGAGGGTGTCTCAGATAGACTCTTGCTAATACTTAAGAACTATCTCTCAAATGTGAACCTTATCTCTAATGAATGTCTGCTCCCCGCAGAGCTAAGAGCCCAGGGAGAACCAAACCTCTTGATCCTTACTTTATGGACATCTACTTACTGGATCTCAGGGTTAGGAGCTCTGTGATATAGTTACTCTGGTATTGTACTCTCTCCAGGAACCTAGGGTTCAAACATCCCCTGCAGCCAAGAACTGCTATGGTGATAGATGGCCTCAAGCTGGTTTGCCTGCTCCATACCTCAGGTATACGGACTCCTGTAAATCTGAACTTGAAACTTCGCTGATCTAAAACCCCAGTGTCTCTTCTCTTCCCCAACTGGCAGTCTATCTTTAATTGGGCGTTTTTTTCAACACCTTGTCTCACACCTTACCTTGGCCTCTTTATTTTTGTCAATTCAAAACCCAAAGACAATTACCTTATTTCTACTCCCTTTCTAAGGTACTAACTCTAATCTTGTTACTTCCTGCATTAAGAACAGGAGCTGTAAGATGCTGTAGCATTGCCCCTTCAGTCAGGACATTCACTTACTTTATCAGTAAGGAAATATGATGCTGTCTAGTGTTCTCAGAAAGAAATCTAACTATCTAGTTTATCCTTACAGCCTGCTTCAGTCTGTATAAGAGCAGGACTTTAAGGAATTGGTTGTATAATAGGATACCAAGCTGACTACAATATGGAGGAAAAAGTTGACAATGAGAAAAATGAGCTACATCCTGGGATGTGCTGATTTTAGTGTAATCTATTCTGAGTTTCACCATTAACTGAATCAGCATTTTTAAAGATCTAACCTTCAACTTCAAAAAATAGTACATTTACATACAATATCGGTCTTCTGTTTCAGCTTGTTGCTTTGCTTTTATATATTTTTAATTTTTATAATTACTTCAATTATTCTTGATAGAATAAATATACTAAAGTTTGTTCTTTTTAATGTGGAACTGCCAATCTATATGTTACTTCTAAAAGTAACCACAATAATAGTAAGTAATTGTATTTAAATCTAAGTGGTCAATGTATACCAGATACGTTGTTCCTGTTGAAAAAAACAAAACAAACAAATGAAAAACTCAAACTTTCAGTCTTGTCAGCTGAACATCAAATACATATGAGGTGAACATTTTACTCAATTATTGATTTATTTAGATTCTAAAGGTTGCTCCCTTCCTAGTCCACCATCTTATAGTTCTTTACCTTAACCTTCCACCATTTATTTCTGAGATGGTACACTCCACCCACCCACCCACCCACCCATCCATCTACCCACTCTTACCCACACACCCCTGTAGAAAAAAGCAGAGGAGTATATGACAGCAGGAAGTTTGGGGCTCTTAGAAGCAGCCTGCTTGAGAGCAGGCCATTTCATGAACCATTGACTACTGAGTAGCTGTATTGTGAGATGTCCAGAAATTATCTGTATAGCTGGCACTTTAGAGGTATAAGACTACAAACATCACACGGACTGACATGGCATTAACAGGGTCAATATGTGTGTGAATGTCAAATCAATCCAACACAGAGACAGCAAAACAAGTACATGCATGAAATAAGACTAATTACACCCTTATTAACAATCTTCATGGAACAGTGTGTTAGTCAGTTGTTACTCATGGTTATAATCCAGTAAGACTGGCATGACATTATGATTGTTCTGTGTGGGTGGTACAGCAGATGTACCATCTATTATCTTAGGTTAGTATTGTGCTACCTTCTTAAAATGATCAGAAGTGTTCTAGCCCCCTAAAGTTGTTTAAATGGATTTAGGATTATAATAGTTGTATCATATCTGCAGTTTTGATTTCCATTTTTGAACTTCTTTTGAACCTTGTCTGAGAATTTTAAATAGAAACTTCTAGAAATATGCAACTCATGTTTAAGTGGTTGTCTTTCTGTGAACTAAGATGAAATTTCATGCTGCCTCTATCATTTTGTAGCATGAGATGAACCACCCCAATGTCCAGAATAGCCACACATACTTAGTGCATCTTCTGAAACTTTGATACCCTTTGCTTATAAAAAGACCAAGATAATGTTGCAGTATGTTTATATGCAAAGTAACCTTTATGTTTTCTCCTAGGTCTAAACGATGTTTGCCTTTAAACCATAAGTTGGGGAACCAAGAGTCCAATAGAGCCACCCTGGAGGTTCGGGTGGTGATGTCTCCTTCCACACTGGGGACTTCCCAAGTCAGCTTTGCTGGTTCATCTGTTCTAGTTTGAAAGCAATTGAGAAGCATCTTCATGTTTTCTGCAAAGAAAAAGTATGCTTCTCAGGGGGTTTCTCCACCCTGGATTTGTTATTGTTGTCTATTTGTTTAATCAGTCTTTCTGGCAGCCAGTGTGCAGCATCTGCAGTTTGGGAATATATGCAGATAGAACCTCTTCCCCAGATAAGCACTGGATCTGTCCCATTCCAGGTACCAGTTAATGGGTCTTTCCAGAGGACTGTTGCAAAATTCTTTTTGGTATCAGGATGCCAGAATCTATCTGCAGCTGATTTTCCTTCAGAATCCAAAGTTAAAAAATTAAAAAAAAAAAAAAAAAAAAGAGCGTGTGATGAAGGATATTTCTGGGGGATCCCTTGGTAGGGTACCATTCCCCCTCTTTAATTTTTTCAAATTGACATTTAATGGTTTGATGTGCCCTTTCTACCATACCTTGGCCTTGTGGATTATATGGAATACCCGTTTTATGTAGTATTCCCAATTTTTCACAGAATTGGTGGAAACTGGAGTTTGTATAACATGGGCTATTGTCAGTCTTTATCTGTTTAGGCACACCCAATACAGCAATTGTAGCAAGCATATGCTTGCTTGTTTCTCCAGATTGTAATGTCACATAAATGAAACCAATGTATGTATCTACACATACATGTATATATTTTTGATTGCCAAATTCATTATAATGAGTAACATCCATTTGCCAGATACTGTTTGGTATCAGTCCCTTTGGATTTACACACAAATGAGTAACTGGGAAAAGTGCAATACATGATTGACATTGTTTAACAATTTGTCTAGCTTGTTCTCTGGTAATTTTACAAATAATTTTTAAAGTTTTAGATTAAGGTGATGTAACTCATGAGCCTTTATGGCCTGATCCAAGTTAGATGGCGGATCTGATAAGGTGGGTAAGGCCTGAGGTCCTATTTCTGGGGTTAATACTGTGTGGGTGGCAGAACTAAGGTCTAGTCCTGTGCTTCCTGGTGTTGCTCAACTAAGTTCAGACAAGGATTGTTGTTTGTTGGTAAAAAACTGGCTGCTCCATAAGCCTGTTTTGGCTTGTGTTGGTTCCGGGCTTGGAGCTGGCCCTTGTTCCCGTTTCCCTGATTATGGAAAGTGTTTCTTTGTGTGTCTCTTTTGGACCTACATTCACTAGCCCAGTGCCTTCCACGTTTGCAAAGTGGGTAGAGCCCAGGCAGTTTTCTGGGCTGCCTCTGGGTTAACTCATTTCTGCCTTGCAATCTTTTGCAAAGTGTCCAGGCTTGCCACATTTAAAACAGGCCTTTTTGTTTCTACTTGCCAAAAAATCTCTTACTGATTGTCCTTGCATGGCAGCCGCCATAGCTAAGCCCTGTTGGTAGGAGGGACCTATGTCAGAACAGAGTCTGATATACCCCATAAGGTCTGTCTTTTTCCTGTAGGGTTTAATGGCTACTTGGCAGGCAGGATTGGCATTTTCATATGCATGTTGTTTCACATAATCTACTCCTGCCTCTGCATTACCAAAAATCCTCCCTGATATTGTCATTAATCGATGAACAAAATAAAAAAATTGTTCATCAGGTCCTTGTCTAACTGCTGTTAAGGATGCACCAGGGTCTCCCTTTGCCAGGAGTTTATGCCAAGCCTTCATGGCTGCATTTTGAATTTGAGCAAATAAGCCTGGGTCATATTGCATCTGGTTATCACTAGAAGCAAATTGCCCTTCTCCTACTAAGGCATCAAAGGACCAACCATTGCCTGTCTGAATGTTTCTCCTAGCTGTTTCTTTACAATTCTCATGATACTCTGATTTCCAAATAAGATAGTCACCACCACTAAGAACTGCTCTCACTAACTTATTCCAATCACTAGGAGTCAGCCACTCTGCAGTAGACTCTAAAATTGCAAGAGTAAAGGGATCAGTGGCACCGTATTGTTATACTGCATTTTTTAATTCCTTAATAATCTGAAAATTAAACCCTGTGTGATGTCTCCAAGCAACCCCTTGATCATCGCTGGTCTCAGATACGGGGAAAGCCTCATTGTCTCCCTTCTCTGGATGATCTGTGGCTAATCATAAGCTCGGTGATAGGGACTGCCTTTGGACTCCTGGTTGAGGAACGCAAGGAGCTGGGAGATTTTCACAGTTTACCTCTCGAGACATCTTCCCTGTCCTTAATTTTTGTAGCTGATTAATTAAGTCCTGATACTCTTTTTCTAACTCTATTTGTTGTTTAAGAACAGATATTTTTTTTTCCTGTAACTCCCTTATGGGATCTATAACCACTGTCTCCATTGCGGGAGCACTTGGAGGTGGAGGCGTGTATGGAGGGGGTCTTCTGGAAGAGGGCCATTCAGGATCATAATGTTCGGCTGCCTCTGCCTCGAGGTTAGCACAGTCTGACTCTGACAAATTGTCATCAACCTTTGGTTGTTTTTTAGATTCTAATTTACATTTCTTTTTATTTTGAACATGAAAGACAGCATTCAAACAATGAAACCAAAGCTGACAATTAACACACGTGAGCAGCGAAAAACAAAACAAAAACAGAGAGTTGATTTCAGGTTGACTTAATTCTTGACCCATTTTCATTAACATGATGTACCTTTCTCGACACAACAGAATCCTTTGATGATCACCTTCATTTCACTTCTGAATTTTCAGCAAATCCTTCTTCCAGTAAGGTCCTTCACTCTGTCTCTCATTCTTGCTGGTGGATCCTTCTTCCAGTAAGGTCCTTCACTGGGTCTCTCACTCTTGCTGGGTCTCTCCTACTTGCTGCCCCATGTTGGGTGCCAAAAAATGTTGCGGCCGATGCTGAACCTAGTTCTCCCACACAAAAAAGTCCTGAATTCCCCATATTACTAGGAAAGCAAGATTCAAATTTAGAATCGCTTCTAATGAAGATGATAGAGGATTTTAAGAAGGACATAAATAACATTCTCAAAGAATTTGAGAACACAGGTAAACAGGTAGAAGCCCTTAAAGTGGAAACACAAAAATCCCTTAAAGAATTACAAGAGAACACAACCAAACAGTTGACAGAATTGAACAAAACCATCCAGGACATAAAAATGGAAGTAGAAACAATAAAGAAATCACAAAAGGAGACTACCATGGAGATAGAAAACCTAGGAAAGTAATCAGGAGTCATAGACACAAGTGTCACCAACAAAATACAAGAAGAGAGAATCTCAGGTGCAGAATATACCATAGAAAATATTGACACAACTGTCAAAGAAAACACAAAATGCAAAAAGTCCTTAACACAAAATATCCAGGAAATTCAGGACACAATCAGGAGCCCAAACCTAAAGATAATAGGTATAGATGAGAGTGAAGATTCCCAACTTAAAGGGCCAATAAATATCTTCAACAAAATTATAGAAGAAAATGTCCCTAATCTCCATTCCACCTTCACCCTTCAGTCACTTACACAGGTGGAGGGCATGAACAGGCCCTGGAGAGATTTACATACTAATGAGGTACCTGAAGGCCAGAGGTGGAGCCAATTAAACATTCCTCCCCAGCCCTTCCCCCCTTCTCCCCTCCCCTTTTAACTCAGGTCGATCCTGGGTTTTAGGGGGTATGCATCAGATCCATCCACCACCAGTCTGCCATGTGAATAAACCAGTTTTAGAAACCCAAGGACTTCCTTGTGTGTTGGGGCCACACCACCATGAGGAACCTTGAGGAGCCAGGGAGAGGCTTTTAGTTAATGAGCAGCCAGGCCCAACTTCCAGCTGGAGGAACCCAGAGCATTCCCAGCTGACTACCCACAGCATGGCGGGAGGAACCCTGGGATCGCCAGCCTTATTTTTTTCCCTACATTCTACTTCATTTAATATGCAGAGGGCGATATGGCAATTGAGTGATAACTCTAACTTGCTTGGTAGATTGGTTTTCCATGTTTTATTCTCATTGTGTAGATGTCTTTCTAAGTTATGGTACTTTCTTGAAAACATCAGCTGGAAGGTCGTTGTGTTTTAATAGAGTTTAAACTTTTTTTTTTGAATTGTTTTTATTAAAAATTTTCTTCAGTTACATTTCAAATGTTATCCCCTTTCAGGGTTTCCCCTCTGAAAAACCCCTACCCAATGCCCCCTCCACCTGTTCACTAACCTACCTACTCCTGCTTCCCCATCCTAGGATTCCCCTACACTGTGATGTCTAGCCTTCACAGGACCAAGAGCCTCTCCTCCCACTGATGCCCAGAAGACCATCCTCTCCTACATATGTTGCTGGAACTATGGGTCTCTCCATGTGTACTCTTTGGTTGGTGGTTTAGTCCCTGGGAGCTCTGTGGGTTCTGGTTGGTTCATATTGTGGTTCCTCTTATGGGCCTTCAAACTCCTAGAGCTCCTTTGATACTTTTTATAATTCCTCAACTGGGGATCCTGTGCTCAGTCCAGTGATTGGCTGCCAGCATCCACCTTTGTATTTGCCAGGATCTAGAAGAACCTTTCAGGAGACAGCTATTTCAGACACTATTGTTGGCATCCACAATAGTGTCTGAGTTTGGTAACTGTATATGAGATGGATTCCCAGGTGGATCAGTCTCTGGATGGTCTTTCCTCTACACTTTGTCTCTGTATCTCTTCCCATGAATATTTTGTTCCCCCTTCATAAGAAGGACCCAAGCATCCACTCTTTGGTCTTCCATCTTCTTGAGCTTCATGTGGTCTGTGAATTGTATCTTCTGAACTTTTGGGGTAGTAGCCACTTATCAGTGAGTGCATACTACATGTGTTCTTTTCTGACTGGGTTCCCTCACTCAGGATGGTATTTTCTAATTCCATCCATTTGCCTAAGAATTTCAGGAAGTCATTGTTTTTAAAGGCTGAGTAATATTTCATTGTGTAAATGTACCTCATTTTCTGTATCCATTCCTCTGTTGAAGGACATCTGGGTTTTTCCAGCTTCTGGCTATTATAAATAAATCTGCTATGAACATAGTGTAGCATGTGTCCTTGTTATATTTTGGAGCATATTTTGCCCAGGAGTGGTATAGCTGGGGCCTTGGATAATACTATGTCCAGTTTTCTGAGAAATCGCCAGACTGATTTCAAGAGTAGTGGTACCAGCTTGAACTCCCACCAGCAATGGAGGAGTGTTCCTCTTTCTCTACATCTTCAATAGCATCTTCTGTCACCTAAGCTTTGGATCTTAGCCATTCTGACTGGTGTGTGATGTAATCTCAGGGTTGTTTTGATTTACGTTTCCCTGATGACAAAGGATATTGAACATTTCTTTAGGTGCTTCTCAGCCATTTGGTATTCCCTATTTGAGAAATAACTCAAACCCAGTATGAGGGGAATTCGAGGGTTGGGAGGAGGGAGTTGGTGGGTGGGTGGGGGCACATCCTTATAGAAGCAGAAGGAACAGGGATAGAATAGGGGGTTTCTAGTTGGGGGGATGGGGAAAGGGGAAAACATCTGAAATGTAAATAAAATATCCAATAAAAAAATCAGTCATAGCTGGGCAGTGGTGGTGCACACCTTAAATCCCAGCACTTGGGAGGCAGAGGCAGGAAGATTTCTGAGTTTGAGGCCAGCCTGGTCTACAGAGTGTGTTCCAGGACAGCCAGGGCTACACAGAGAAACCCTGTCTCAAAAAACCAAACAAAAAAATCAGTCATAAAAAGATATATTTATGGAGCCTTGAACCTCCTGATTGTTGCTGAAGACACCAAAAACATATATTGGAGAAAAATCAGCCTCTTCAAGAAATTGTGCTGGGAAACCTGGATATTCTCATGAGATTAAAAGAACCTTGGTCTTTATCTTGCACCCTGCACAAAAAATCAATTCAGAATAGATCAAAGGTCTTAATGTAAGATATGAAACTCTGAAATTGTCAGCCAAAAACATTTCAAGATACAGGTATGAGCAAAGAATTTTTTTTAAAGGCTAAGGTAGTTAAGAAAATAATGCTAAAACAAGATAGGTAGGGTTGCATGAAATTACAAAGCTTTGTCACCACAAAGGAAGCAACAGAGTGAAAGGACAACCTGAAAATCGGAGGAACCCCTTTGAGAGTCTTAGCCATAGGAATAATTATTTTTCTGGACAATGAAGTATCTAGAGATAACCTTATCAAAAAATTATGCCAGACTTTGAAATAAAAATACAATTTATCACATTTCTGGAACCTGGACGTATGTGCGTGTGTGTGTGTGTGTGTGTGTGTGTGCCTGAGTGCTTGAGAGTGTAACACACAGAGAGAGAGAGAGAGAGAGAGAGAGAGAGAGAGAGAGAGAGAGAGAGAGAGAATGTGTTTATTCCCCTCTCTTGGGAAAGATTGGGAACTTAGTAGGAGTTGGAGATAGAGGAAAGGGAAGGATATAGGGGCTGAATATGGTCAAAGTACATAATATCTATTAATGAAAATCTGTTCATAAAACACACTACTATGTATAATGACTATATATCACAATTATAAACTTATAATCTATTAATAAAGAACAGATTTATTTCTTGACAAGATTTGTTTAATCATCACAAAGAAATTGGAACATGAAAAGCACTAAAGGCTTGTATCTCTTCATAGTTGGTATGTAAATGAGGGTATGAGGGTAGATCCTGATGAATCAGAGCTATGCCTTTTTGAATGGTCCCTCTTTATGAAGAAGATGCCTGCCTTCTCCAGCCAGATGAAGACAAAACAAAATGTTATACTGAATGAGCTGGAAAGGATACTGCATATGCCTCATCAATCTCTGAGTTTTCTGGCACACAGATCTTTAACTTTCTAGATCTGACAACACTGAAATAAAATACTCTATGTTACGATATTGTTATAATGCTGGAATGAAGCAAACAATGGCAAACATTAAACTTAATTTTATAAAAAAGTTGCTCTAAATAAATCATTGTCATAGCATAATAAAAAATGCCTTTCAGAGAAAAAATGAGATTTTTAATAAAAGAATTTAGAACATGTCATGTCTCTAATTTTCATAATTTCAAACATTTGCCTTGACTGCTAAGGTGAAGGTATAGGTTCTCTTAGTATTAAGTGCCCAGAAACATCTAATACAGTAAACTCACATCCCATTTAACAGGCAGTCTGAGGTTCCTGAAAGGAGAATGCTTTTTTGTAATTTATTTATTTTTCGTGTGTGTGTGTGTGTGTGTGTGTGTGTGTGTGTGTGTGAATATATGTGTACTTGAGGGACAGAGAAAGGGAGGAAAGGAGAGAGACAGAGACAGAACAATGTACAGATGTATGTATCAGTTAGTTTTCTGCTTCCAACCATGTAGGTTTCTGGGATCGAGCTCAGATCATCTCCGTGGCCCTCAAGACATAATATTTAATTGATTCTTTGCTCAACGAGTGCTAAAGCTTTGATGCTAAGTATTGTCTGCATGAAAGCTCTGCTCCGAGTCTCTGGTCACTGTGAGAATGTGTGAGTTTTTCATCATGGATTCCATTTTGGCTACTGTATTAAATAATTAGGAACATGTGAAATGCCATAGAAATGCCAATGATGATTAGTGTCACTGATTGCTGACAATCACAATGTGAGTGCAAATGAAGTAGGAGAAAATAAACAACCAAATACAAACAAACAAACCAGCAAGACACTCCTGTTTACGTAGTTAAATGACTATACCTTTTTCCATTTGGATTAAGAGACAGTGTGCTCTGATGCATGTGGTCAGTCTTCCTATTTTTCCTTGAAATTGACACAGCACTTTATTTCTGCTAGATTTACTTTTTTTTGGTAGGTGAGTGTTATTATCATAACTGCAAGAATCTACTTACTCATTTTACAAATATTAGAAACTATAATTATTCTTTTTCACCAGTACTAAATATCCAAATTAACAGGGCCTGGAGAGATAGATGACCCGGCTGTTAAGAGCAACCATTACTCTTGCAGAGGACCCTAGTCTGTTTCCCAGAATCCACAAAACATCTCAAAGCCATTTGGATCTATAGACCCAGGGGCATTCAGTGTGCTCTTCTGGCCTCTACCACCATCAGGTATATAGAACACAGATCCTTAGGCAAAACACTCATACACATGAAATACAAATTGAAAAATTAAGATTAACATCTATCAGATTTCCCAATTTAGTCTTTCAAGGGTTATTGTCCACCAAATTCAAAGGTCCAGAGTATTTTTAGCATGTTGCCTTTGCTGTTATTGTATAAGTAAGCTTTAGTATTTACATAACCCAACATTCATGAAAATTTATTATGTCATGAGCAGATATAGGACCACAGAATGTAAAAATAAGCACCAACAAAAACCTGGAAAATCACAAGATAGTTCCTCATTGTCAATAAATTTGTTACCTAACTCACCATATTGTATTTAGTCAGTCATGATAAACTCAGCTTTTGTGATAAGATTGGGTGAACTTTAACTTCCTTATATTTTGTAGTTTAAATAGCATCAGATGCTGACTAAAGGGAAACAGAGAGACAGCATCCATTTCCTCACTTTTTTATGGTATTTGTTCACTAGTTTGTGTCTTATACCTCTTGGTTTTAACTCCAATTTTTATTGGTTTGTGCAACTTAACATCTTCTACTGGTATGTGATTTTCTGCCTGTGGACTTTGTGCTGTGAGGATGGTTTCCCTGACTCTGCTTTATGTTACATGGGACTGACTGAAAACTGTAGAGTTTTTCCAAATTCCTTAAGTTGATTTTCTTTGCTGTCTTTAATTATGCACATTTCCACTTCTCGTCTCCTATCCAACAAGTCTGTGATGATGGAGCCAAATTATTCATTTCTAAGCAACAGCAGTATGTGCAGTTAAATTATGATTGCATTTTGATAATGAGGACACCTTCCACCATACTCAAGTTCCTTGTCTAGATGCAAGTAAGACAAATACAGTAAGGGGAGAGAAAGATGTACTTCTTATTCTTCAGAATTTTAATTTCAAAAACAAAAGGTAAAAATTTCAAATCACAATTTCAAATTGAGAATGGACATCCTTGAAAGACGGGTTGAAAGCGCCATGATTTGGAAATCTAACTTATTTTGACTATAATGTCATTACATTATAGTCAGTTGATGTCAGTTTAGATTCTGGTGACAAATAACTTATTTTCAGTTAAATATCAGAATTAATGTATTTTATTCACAAACAGCAATTCTGTTAACAAAATGTACAATAATGTAAAATTTTAGTCATCAAATAAAATCATCCGTATGAAATATATTTGGAAAATGCACTTTATTTTCTTTAATTTAGTATTAATTTATTACAAAGGTTATGTCGAGTTGCTACTGCATATTGATACAGTCCTTAACAGAGGAATATATTTGTTATATAAAACAAGGGCACAGGTGCCTTGCTTTTAGGCTTGTTTCAGAAATAATACTTAGTCCTGAAGACTACATAACCACAGTATGTGTGTTTACACACAGGCACAGATAATTGGCCTGTCTTGGTATTCCTTAGTTTCTATATTTACGTTAGCTGTGCTACCGGAAAGCCATGCCTGTTTATTTTTTTCTAAGTGAGTCTATAATAATGTTTAGAGACTATAATGAATGGAATATAACTAGCATCATGCACATTAATTTCCCATTTTGGTCATGTTCTTAAGTGCAACTCAGACATCAGCCAAAGGATACAAATGTGAAGAGAACAGAGAGCAAACAGCAGCTGAAACAGCTAATAAATGGTCTATATGTTGGGGATAAAGCTGATCTTGCAACTGAAAAGCTAGGAAAGACCTAGCCGGCATTGCCTTTGGATGTCAGCTCTAGCCAACAAAACCACAAAGTGGAGCTTGTTCACCTGGGAAGGCAGAGAAAGCAGCTTGAAAGGCATTTTGCAGTTGCCAGGGAACGGGCTTGAGAATGTGAGGAAACAGGAGATATCCCTTTAGAAATTACATTGCTATTGATAAGAAAAAGAAAACAGAATCTCATTACCATTCAGAATGTGTTCCGGGGCATTGAGATTTTAAGTTTTCTGATTTTATCTTTCTTTTGTCATCCATCTATAAATTTAAACTATATATTATGTGTTGCTAGCATAAATGCTATTTATAGATTTTAAAATTAATAAAATTATTACTTGTCATATTAGGCCTAAGTATGTCTTGGAGATAAATATGCCAACATTATAAGCATAAACCTTCCCATATTTACTTTGTATTTTAGAGGCAAGTGTTTGTTTTTCTTATTGAAAAAAAATGATGCCTCTAATAAGAGAAATTAATAACTCATATTTAATTTAATTTACCTGTATAGAGAAGTTTTTATAGAATCTGCACTTGATATTGTCAACATATTATCAGGCCCCAGCTCTGGCCTGCAGTTTGTACCGTGGACGCTCTCAGGGCATACCACTATGAAATACTGATTTGGCTATACAGGTTCCTTCTAACTCTACATATGCTTAAAAGTTTGAAAATTGGTCATTAAGACTTCGTAAGAATCAGCATGACATTCAATTAGCTGTGACATGGTCCACAGTTGTAATCTCATGTCTTAAGAACATTCTAGTTCCAAAGTTTAAATGTGTATTCACAGAATTTCTAATGAGTTCTAGGTTAGACTTTTCAAACCCATAATTTTTTATGTTACAAATACATTCTTTGAGCTAGTAACTGTGAACTGTCAGACATTTTAAATTCCATAGCAAAGTATACTTATAAGTCATCCTTAATTTTGCAGGAACTTTTGAAATTCTTTCTTATATTTCTGACTAACATAACTGAATCCACATTACCTTTGATATTCCTTAGAAAAGCATCATTTAGAAGTGAAGAGGAATAATAATAATCAATGAAGAAATGATATTCAGGGAAATGCATGTCCACACAAAGTCATTGCATTGCATGCTATTTGCTGAGTTGTGTACATTTGAGAAAATAGGTTAATGTAAATAATTGTTGTGTTAAAATTATAGGCAGACATATTCATGGGTTTCAAGCTGTCTAAAGTAATTTTATGTTCTCTATGAATAACGTTTAACATTTGAACCAAAAACAGTTCGGCAAGAATAATTAAAGGCTTAAGTTAAATACATAGACAGTCATTTAAATTTAGATCTGCAATAACATTTACTATTATTCTCCAAGGCTTTGACTGCTTGACAGAAACAAAGTACTCTGGGATTAATTTCAAGAAATGGTGCCAACTGTGCAGCAATTTGCTGTAATTAAGACATGAAAGAACACTAAATATTCAGATTAAAAGAAACATGATGGGGCATGATAGAGAGTACAGGTAAACAAGGGTGCAAAAAAAAAAAATGTCAGGAGTACCATATCGATGGATATGAAAACAGAACCAGCATCCTGTAGTGAATTTCCATTAAGGAATCACATTTGTTTATCATTTCTATCTTTGATCCTATACCCTATATTTCTTCACACAGACTCATGGTAGAGCTATCATGTACTAGAGAAAAATAATAAAACTGAAAAGGGAAATGGCAAACAAAGGGTTCTCATAAAGCTAATGAGTTTAAGTGGTGTGGAGAACTCATTAGGAAGGCGTCGCAATTATCTTTATGGTGGAGGAATTTCCTCGCGTGTCACATTAATGTAGTTTCTTTGGCGCTAAATGAAAACGCTATATGGGTGTTAACTCAAAGAGATTAAATACACCTTTTGTATTCATTAAATCTTCTAATATTTTAAAGAGAAAGGATTTATTTTGATCCAACTAGCCTCTAAGAATTCTCTAAGAATTATGAGAAGTATTTTATTTGCCCTTGAACTTTTATGTGTTGATTAATACTGTACTGGAGCTAATGGTGAATCTTTCCTCCAACTGACTTTTTTTTTTTTTTTTTTTTTTTTTTTTTTTTTTTTTTTTTTTTTTAAGAGAGACTCTTAGGTTTTGATCTTAGATATAATGTGGATACTTGGCCCAGTTACTAATGAGGGGCTGTATAATCCCCAGTATCCTATAGCTCAAAATAGCTGGATGCAGTATAAAAAGTAGATCATAAAAGACACTATTGGAATTCTCTTTGTCTTCACAGGCAGTATGCAAAAGATATGACTTGCTAAGAAAGTCAGAAGCTGGGCTCCCACAGGCATGCAGAGCCATCAAAGCCAAAGGGTGAACAGAATAACCTTGTCAGTGTGGCCATGAGACTGAAAGCAAGCATCTAGGGAGGAAAACATCTGGAAAGAGAGCCTGTTAGATGAAAACTGCTAGATCTTCACAGAGCCAGACTGTGGCCTGGCCACAGTGCATCTTACACTGTGGGCAAAGCCCAAGTGTGAATGTATTCTAGCCTGACTGAAGAGAATTTCACATTCAGGATATTTGATTAGAAGCTCAAAATAGAAAATATAGGTCTTTTCAGACTGTAACATAGATGCTGCAAAGAGTCAGCATATTTAAGAAAAACCATAAAAGCAAAACTGAGCTGTTTCTAAGCACTGAATTCTTCACAGAAAAATGTGTCTAATGCCTCATAGACACAGAATTCATGTCAAGTCTTACATTGATGTTACAAATCTTCCCTTAGAAAAATAGAAGCTTATGGTATAGTGCTGTTTACAAATTCAAAGTAATAACTACTCTAGAATTTAACCATTTAAGTAAAAGTAACAGAATAGTTGAAGAGACTTCTGAGTCTGCACAATTTATGCTATTGAAAATATTTTCTATAAGTTAGATACTGCTCACATTTTGTTTTATATCTTTGTATTTTTTTAAAGGATTCATTTCCCAAATTAACATCATCATTATTACAGTTGAACTATTGTCTGTCTCAACTTTATGGTATAACACTTTTTAAGCTAAAATATTAATATAATTATTGAGAGTACAATAAGCAGCCTTTTTCCATCCCTTAATTTTTCCTCCCTCTGTTCACAGTGTTGCCAGATACATGTTTCTTGATAAAACCCCCTAGAGGTCTCCTGCAAATTCTTTTCCAATACAACCAGATCATTGCAGATAATTGTATTACACGGTGTATCGATCCGAAATCGTTGTGCACCGGAAACATCTGAAAAAAACATGATTATAGCTTTCTGTTTATTGTTCGTACATCATATAAGCAGGCTTTTGTGTGAATCACCTGTAAGAAAGGCAAGGTGGAAACATCAGAGAAATTACCTCTTTACAAGAATCTATTGATCACTTTAAATCAAAGAAGTATGTTTGACATAAGATTCCCTGCCAGTTTGAACATTAGGTACACTATGTTATAGCCTGGGGCAGTTGTAAGTCTGACAAAGGGACTGTAAATAAAGCGTGCAGCTGTGAGCGCCTCTGGCTTGGGATCAACTCAGGCTCAAATCCAAGGCGTAGATAAACTTAAAATAATTTACCCCCTTTTTAACCAGCACATAAAGACTTAGAGTAGACTCTTAGGAGAACTGAGAAACATAAATCTCCTAGTTACTTCAAAATAGCAAACTTCATAGAAAAGTCACATCCTACATGGTTGATAAGACATATTTAAAAAAAAATGTGTCTCAAGTTGTCTTTTGTAATCTTAAGTCGATCTATAAGTATAAGGAACGTCTTCAAAAACCAGACCCCTCAAATACTTTTCACCAATAGTCACTGATTTGAGCATGGCACGATGTATTAAAATTTTTTTTATGTAAAGATCTTTCTGCTTCCTGTCTGAAAAATTTTCTTAACAACTCATTTAAAAAGTGATGGTGTAGTTTTCCTTTTAAAAAGAAAGTGGGATTCTTGAAAGGAAAAAAAAGTATAAAATCAACTGCAGCATTTAAATTGTTTATACAACCATGCAAGAAATGCTAGAATCACATAAGCACAAAAATACTGATTTTTTTACCTGCATTTTCTTATTGGTCAAGAGCAGAGAAGGTATTAGTGACAGCTATGTTTTAAGCATGAAGGATCCGTTTTTGTGATTTTAATTTTGAGAAAACACTGTTACAAGATCTTTGTTGGATTTGTTTCCTCCTACATTTTAACATGTGTTGAAATTATTAAACATTTAACTGATTTGTCCAAGGGAGAGTCTGATGGATTTGGAATTTAATAAATATGTGCTCAGGGTGATGCATTCTCCCTTGTTAAATATTTAGCTGCTTGCATTAGCTATGTGCTTAACTTGGGCACTATTTTAAACTGTTAATATATAGCAGGTTTAAGCTATAAAAATGTTAGAAGCTGTAATTTCTTCTAGGGCAAAACTGGCCATTTTGCACACTTGCAAGAAAATAAAGCAAACATGCATGTACATATCTAGTGAAATATAAGCTATCTGCAGCTCAGTCTATAAATGAGAAACTGACAGCCACATATTTTTAGAAGTACATTTCAGAGCTATCATTTAACTCCAAAGATGAGTGATAAATGCAGAACATTTATATGTAGTGGCTTTTTATGAGGTTGCCTGTAAAAGATACCCCTGATGTGAGATTATAATACCTTTGTTCACAACTTTATTGTTCCTTAAAATAAACACTATTCTTTAAACATGAACGCAATATAAGAATCACTAAAAGTGAAGATACTCCTTTATTGAAAATTATAGCAGCATTTACTGCTTTTTGTGTTAATTTGTAGATCTTAAAATTAGTTATTTTCTTCATTTCAGATTTCGATATTGAAATTATTTATTTTCATAAATATCATTCTGTTCACTGTTAAGTATTAGATTTAAATTTAATTCAAGATAGCTCAAAAATGTACCACGTACACTTAAACATATAATATTAAGAAGTCTATGTCTCATAGCATTTACATTTGATGGTATAAAGTTAAGGAAATAAAAATACAATTAGATAAACACTTTTATAAAGGGGAAATATTTGAACAAAATGCACAGATATATATCTCTGGAAACATGGTCAACAAAGAACAAAGGAAAAATGTCTTTGTCTTAAATCACTTATTTTTTGAGAGCTTGAAGCATGCTGCCTGTTTGCTTGGTTCAATGACAGAGCGCCATCTATTGGATGACCTTGAAAAGTACTCATATTTCATAAACACTATGAAAATAAGCCCGTAGAAAAACTAATTTTTGATATTATACATATGTCTGTGTGCCTTTGTCTAATATATATACATATATATTCCTTTGTGTTGTTATATATTATATATGTGTGTATATATGTATATATGTCTTTGTGTATATACACACACACACATATATATACACTTCAATCTGTGCTAATGAAAGAAAAATATTTCTACATATAAATAATATTTCCCTATAATACATAGAAATAAAAGTATCACTCTCAGCGAAATTTTTGTCGGATTAATTCATGTAACTTTATAAAGCAAATACCTTATAAATCTGAGATTTAGACATCTGTCTTTAGTCCTCAATACATACCTTTGTTTTCTTCCTCTTTATGTAACAGGGTCTGAAAACTGAGTAAGAACTTGTATTTTGATAAAAAGAATCTGTTTAGAAATTCCTCAAAGTTATACTGCATTAAATACAAATATTAAAAAAGTAAAACAAAACACATTAGCTGTGTGTGTGTTGTGTGTTGTGTGTGTGTGTGTGTGTGCGTGTGTGTGTGTGTGTTTAACAGTGTTCTTATTTTATCTTTCAGCCCAAGAACTTGCCAGTCAAGATGAAAAACTTCTTCTAATGGAATCCAGCTTGAAAACTGCTCAAGAGCGGCTGAGCGAACAGCAACAGTTCGCCAAGAACAGAACAGTAGAAAACCCCAGGCCGAGCTGAAGACAGTGACAGAGGGGATTATGGCTTCTGAAGAAGAATCAAATGACTGCAAGTGAGTTGTTTTTCAGTATTTCACAAAGTTTGACCGTACATATTGAATTGAAGTCAAGCCTTTAACTTTCACTGTTTAAATACTTAACTCTTTGTGTTTTGCAAAAGGCTTTGAGTGTATTTGCTGGCTTTTTACAATTCAGTGTTTGTTACAGAGAAGAAAAAAACATGAAATTTGCCTTATTTCTTAACTACCATGACACGTGATGAAAATCGGAACCCTCTACATTCCAGTTTCTGAGCAGTAGGGTGACAGTCAAGGTTCTCATTAATGCTAGCAGATACTGTAAAGGTGTGAGCAATGGGGAGGGGGGCGCGTCTCTGCACCCACCTGCCAGGGGCCTTCTCATCTTACAGTTCTGGAGTCAAAAGGTTACATATGGCTCTGGTTGCCTTTCTTTTTTTGTTAAAGTCACTGCTCTAAGCAAAAGTCAATTGCATTCTGTTTAAATTGGGGGGGGCCTTTAGAAGAGAATGTGGACACACTCCATTGACGCATGGAAAGGACAATGCAGAAAAGTAACAGAACATCTGTACAAGCTTTAAAGCAGTCATGAAAATCGCTTCTTAGTGAAACATTAATTTTTGTTTTGATCATTTAAATATTTATTTAATAACTATGTCTAATAAATAGGGCATGTTCTGATTTTATCATAAATTTTTTTTCATATAAATGTTACAGAATCTTATGAGAGAATTCTTCCTTTTGTGTGTCTCCTCTGTCCTTTTCTTGATTACTCTAGATCTGTTATTTAGGAATAATAATAAATATGTCAAAACCCACATACATTCTCCCTCTTATCTTGCTTCCTCCCTCCTTCTCTACCAGTCTCTCCTTCTCTGTCTTTATCAAATATCATACTTTACTAACTGAGGTTTGATTTTATTGAGTAGTCAGAGTAAGATAAAACATATATTTAAACTAATTTTTTTCATTCATCTTTGAACACAGTCCTGAGGCCACACTGGAATGTGCGTTTGATATTAACTGATCCTTGGAAGCCAAATCATAACTCACATAATGTCCTGCATAGCCTTATATAGCATTTTAGCTTATTTGTAAATCTGATAAGTATTGCTAAAATGGAATTTTAACATAATGAATTTACTTTCGTTTTTCAAGTCAAAGGCTTAGTATTTTTAAAAATAAAATAAGAAGAAACAATTTTCCAATTTAGACCAACATTTTGCATACTTCTAAGTAAAATTAAATGGTCTGATAAATCCAATTTTTATTAATGTTTCAGATTGCAGCATCTACACACACAAAAAAACCTATATTTAAAAAAATGTTAAAGAGAAGATACTGGTGTCAAGGACTAGAAGTATATTGGGTGAAGTAATATATTATTGTAACAAATACTATCTTTTAAGAAGACACTTTACATTAAGGAAATTATATAATACAGATACATTTAGAAACAGAAAATATGAGAGGTTGACAGAATGTTTATATGAGCTTATTATTTGGAAAATGATGGTTATTGTTTCAAATAATTAGAGATCACATTAAAAACAAATAAATAGTTCAACAGCAGATAAAAAAGCTCAAATGTAAAGATCTACTCACTGCCTTAGAGTCCATAAAAAAAAAAAAAAAACAGAAAATGCTTTATCTGGTTAAAATACAGTAACTGCTCAGGATAAGGTTCTGTTTGTTTAGCCTACAGTTTTCTGTTTCATTCCACGAGTCAGCTAACATGTGAAATTAACTAAAATATTCTTTCTTAATATAAAACTCTGGTGTTGTGTAGAATTATTAGATAAGAAATGAAAGTAGCTAGAATACAAACTCATTTTAAAATAACATTGATGAAGAACTAAATATTTTCAGAGTTAAATTCTGCACATCCTGTGTTATGAGAAACATTTCAAATATGATACTGAAAACTGTTATTCTCATTTGTGGTTTTTCATAAAAGAATGAAGCTTACCTTTTTAAAATTATTTTTTTCTTATTCTACTTACTTTCTTTAGAGAGAAATGTTGTATTATAGCCCAGGGTGGCCTTGAACTTGTGTTTCTTCTGCCTCAGTTTCTCCAGTGCTGAGATTAAAAGTGTGCTTCATCATATCTGGCTCTACTTCATAGCACTGAGTATACTTCTGTGCTCAAAGATTGTGTCTGTGTGTAAGAAAACATGATCCAAATTTTAATACTAAAAGTAGCTCTTTGGGCTAGACAACAAAGCATTAGGTTTCTATGTTTGCTTTTACCAACTCAATCTACAGGTGACTGGGGATGAATGAGCTAACTGGTGCTTCAGTTTGGGTTACACCAGTCATTGTGGTCTCCACCTGTCACAAGAAGGATAAGTCCAGTTGCTTAGATATTCAAGCATCTTAACGAATTAATTTAATGCAGCGTTTCTCTCAGAAGAATAACTGGATCCACGTAACTCAGGTAAAATCAAGATGAAAAAAAGAAGCTAAACATTTGAATCATTTTTGGTATGGAAAATGGAGCAGAGTTCAGAAAATCTCACTTGAAGGCAGTACTCACAATGAGTTTTCTTCAAATAATAGAATCATTTCTGAAATGATGGATTTATTATTGTCTATAAACAAAGAAATGGAACTTGAAACATAAGTTTATGTATTTCAAACAAGTCATTTGATACAATAACAAGAATTTGGATTTTAAGGAAAGCAAAGTGACAAAATTTCATATTTATCTTTCTAACAGCCATTTTATTTCTTAAAGGGTTTTTGACAACTATTATCTTCACAATCTGACCTAGTCATTCAGAAGTTACTAAGCTGCCATACTACTAAAATGCATTACCAGGTTAATTCATGCATTCCTAATGTAAAATAAACTGGGAAAGGATGCACACAAAACTTTGGTAATCTAAAGAAAAACTTTTAAAATATGAGCCATAGTTTTGTTGCCCTAAAGTTGAATTCAGAGAGACTAATGTTGAATTCATAAGAACCATCCAGGAAAGATTCCTTTCCTTCTTCTCCTTTTGAAGTAAATATAGAGAACACACGCCATGCACTTGGTATAAGCCTGTTACACTTGAAAGATTTGTTCTGAATGTCCAGTGGGAACCTGGAAATCGTAATAATTTGTAGTATCGATTGAGTGAAGCTATGCAGCTGGGGCCTCCAGTGAATAGACAGAAATAGACATTTTATTGATTAACTTTTACAGTCATATTTCCAAGACTCCACTGCAACATAATTTTCACTTCCCAGCTTTGTGTTATTGTATCATGAAACTTGGATTCTTCTCCCTTTACATTTAACCACGTGAGGGAAAAAGTATGGGTGTGTACTGCCAAGGCCCTGCTCTGCAGAAATGCATAACTTTCTGAAAATGATTTCTCCCAAGTACTTCTCTCCCACAAAGTCTAGAAGGAAGCTTTTAAAAAAAGAATCATGATATCAGATGGTTGGTAATTAAACTTCCTCATATTTTGCTCACATTTCTCATATTTAAGAATTCTGATTTTCCCACCTTAAATTTGTGCATGTACCCATCAGAATGAATTGTTTGCTGCTAACTTTGTTTGTAGTCATGTGCACATGACATCTTATTTATTACAAGAAGCAGAAGAGAAATTGTTGTGATAATAGTCTATAGCATAGTCTAAAAGGAGTGCTTTTGAATCTTCAGTTTGACCAGTGTTTCCAATGATAAAGATATGGTTGTAAACGTTCTGCAACTATGTGACTATTTGCTTTTTATTTATTCAGAAAATGTTACATTTTCACAGATGAACTTAGTACAAATATTTGGACTTTAGTTTGTTAACTTTGTTTATTCTTATTATTTGCATGTGTTTTCATTGGAAAAAAATTAATAAGCAAAACTTTGTATCAAATTCTTATATTTGGAAAATATTTTAAGATTGGGGGTAAATACTTGAAAGCAGAATTGTTTGGAAAAATATCTTTAAATTACTACTCAATATTCATTTTGCTCACCTGCATTTTTAAATGTGAAACTCTTAACACTAACATGAAGTTATACAAAGGTAATTTTTAAATATTTCATGTCAGTGGATTAACAAATAGAGTTCAAACATGATGAAGTTACAGTAAAAGGCAATAACAAGTTGAAAAGCATAGCACACAATAAATATCCTCTTAAATTTATGTTTCAGCTAATTTGGGGAGATAGTTTTGTCTTAACGGGACTGATAATTACTATACATTTTGGTACTAAATATTTATAGAGTTGATTTAGAAAGTATTCCAGTTGTGTAAAGCTCATGATTTATTTCTTAACCAGTTCAAATTCAGAATTGAATGACAGGTCCCTTTTGCTTGAGAGAGAATGTTTTCTCATTTACAAATATACTTTATGATCCCCTGGCTTGTCACTGGTTTCCTACTGATATTCTAAGAAACATCTATTGAGAATTCACTTTAGTATTTTTCTTTGAATCATCAATTTATTCAGTAGAAATTAAATAATCCTGAAGGGTCACAGTTTAACATTTTAAAAGGCTTTCCCTTAGTTCACCAAACTTTTGCAGGCTTTTGTTTGGTTAATGTATAACGCAGCCTGTGCTTGATGGTTACCTCAGAGCGATCAACTTACAGTCAGTGAGCAAAGACAATTGGTTGTCAAAAACAGTCCTAGATATGTCATGCATATTAAAAAGATAAATATGAAATCTTTATTTAGCATGTCCAATGAAACTCATATTCTGTATGTGAAAGCAGTCCTTTGATTTCCAGTATTTATCAATACTATAGCACATTGAAGCCTTTCAGTTACTTATATATAAATTACTATCTTATGTTTATATAATGGGCTAGATATTTTACAAGGAAAAATATCTAGAAATTAAGTGCATATAATGAAGAAAATAATATATAAAGATTTTAGCCCGTTTAATTAATGGGATGTTTCTCCAAATGAAAGACTCTTGCTTACCTAATCAAGTTTTAAACTTACAAAAATAAAAAAAGACACACACAATTAAGGCTGATCAGGTAATAAACATAGGACAAAAGAACCCTGAATTGAGGTTGATTTCACTGTAATCCTGTAGAGGAATCCCCACTTATTGATCAATGTTGAAGCCCATGCACAGCACTTAGAAAGATAAAGTAAGTGGGGCCAGGTAATCAAAGCATTTAAATAGTAAAAACAGCAGCTGCCACTGTAGACTGCTAAAATAAATCCATAATACAAATTGCTTTAGTAAAAAGCGGATGAGCAGCTGATCATCGTATTGAACTCTGATACCGTTCAGTGACCACACTGGGAAAAGGATTGGGAGAAATGCTTTGCAGATCAATATTGAGTGAGATGTTGCAGGGATTCATTTTGAACACGAAGGCATCACAGGTGTGAGAGTACATGCACTGCAGATGTTGTCACATTGAGAATGCTTAATGCAGCTAAAAATTGCCTTCTATGCATGATACTGCCAAAGAAGCCTAAGAAATACTTTTGGAATTGTTTCTAGAAGTCATTTGGATATGTTTAAAACAATTCTAGCATTTAAAGTATAGAAACTTCACTTTAAAGTAACATGATTTTGCAATCACTTTTAAAGCAACATCCCACTTCCTTATGAAAAGGATTTCATTGAAAATAATTAATAAACCTTTGAGATAACAAATAACTATGGGATGATAGACTACAGTCTAATTCAGAGATGTAAAATAGAAGGCAAAAGTATTGTTCTTAGGAATTTTGTGGGATGGAAAACTTCCAGAGACCTTTGAATCTTGCTAGCATGTGGAGAGTTCTGCTTTACCAGCAGTGATTGCAATCCAGGGGCTTACTACCTTTTGGATATTGTGAAGTCCCAGGAGAATTTTCAGTATATAGATCTATGACCAGAACAATTAGGTTTTACATTTTAAACTGTCTTATAATTTTATCTACTTGTACTTAATGAAAAATTGCCATGGGTTCAGTGAAGTATTGGGAGAAAGAACTTGCTTGTAGTTTTATTCTACTTTAGAATTAAGTGATTTCATAGTCAAAATAGACAGAAATATGATTTAATTTGTATCTTTCCCCAGGTTCCCACAAGCCTCGACATTAAGTAGTCTGTTTCCATGCTCCGATTTGACTACTTGTTCATTGTACAGATGGCATTGTGACTTTACAATAGAGTCTTCCATCCTACATGTTTCAGATGGGATATAGTCACAGCTCTCTGGTAAGTTTGATGTTATGATTAGAACTTCTTAAGACTTCTTGTTAATCTATTTTATTCATGCTAACACTTCTAAATCAGGTCTTTGATTAAATGACCAAACAGAATTACGTTTGTTCATTTTCTTCTAGAATAGAGAAGACTGAAGCAGAAAAGAGATTGGTTACATTTGTGATTGAATTTCCATATCAAAATTAAATGATAAAAACCTCAGGCTTAAAAGTTATGAAACTTTAGCTGAGATTCTTCATTCTCTTTTACTGTAATGAATAGTTATTTACAACTATTGTTTTCTTCCTGTTTACTGAATAAATTGCTGATACCAGCAATTTTAATGGTAAAATTGTGAAACAGTATTCATAGTTGTCAGAAAAAGGTCATTCTATTTGCATTCATTAGGAACTTGCAGGACCATGCAGTGTGCATTTCCTTTGGGATGCTACAGCTATTGATTTATATACAGCTGGGGGAAAAATTAATTAGGATTATATTTCACTTATTACTGCAGGCCCCATAATAAGAAAGAAAAACATTTTTTATGTTGTTAGAAAGTTGGACAGAAATACCTAAATAGGATCATTGTTTCCTAAATCATGACTACTTTATCATATAATATTTCTCCTTATAATGTGGTTAGAGGCTTACTGCATTTGTGAAAATTTAATTAGCACTTTGAAAAATGAATGTTTTAGTACATACCCAAAAATAATATAGATGATAATTCAAATTAAGCAAGAGACATTTCCCCTTGTTAGTTAAAACTTTCCTTCTGTGCTAAGTCAACGTATATTTGTCTACTGTAAATTTTCTGGAATTGAGTAGCTTTGGGGCAACATAGTTAAACAAAACAGGGACCAGCATCAAGTGAATTCTCAGGGTGAAGAAAGAGATTCCAGCAATGAGATTCACTTAATTTAAGCATTTCAGTCTTAGGAGCTGAGTATATTAGGCTCTTCTGTGAATTTAACACTTCAACTGAACTAGAATATGTTTTATCAAGGATATTCTCACTTTAATGAGATGAGATTTCACATCTTTTTAAATCTTATGTGGTTCTTCTTATGAACATCATGCACACTCTAAGAAGAATATAATTGGATGCAGTCCTTGCATTGTTTATGTGTGACACATGTTTGAGATTAATCAAATTGTAGTCACTTCTCATTAACAGCATGGAATAATTTCAAAATGAGGCAGAGCCAGATGACAAAGAATTGCTTGTGTTGGTTCAAGACATACTTTATGAATGGAAACACATGCTTATTGTGACATCAAACTTGATCATTTTATTTTTCTCCTATTGTTCTATCATATAAAGCATTTTAAGGGACCCTGCTCTGTAGTGATCTCTCGGGTACAGAGTCAGCATTTGGGGATAAAAAAATATGAATGTGATCTTTTCATGATATTATGAAAATCCAAAATTTCAGTACATGGATCTAGTTGATATCATTGGATATTTGTAGGTTTTATCATAGGTTTATAAAAGGCCCATGGGAGAGTATTATAAATTACAAATTTCTGTATGTCTTTATGAATGGCATCTCCTGATGCTGTAGGATTAGAACTGTGTTCTTTACTTCCTCAGTGCTCACCTGTGACAGTAAGAATCTATCACTTAATGTGCTTAGCAGAATAAAAAGTTGCAAATCATTTTGCCCGTAACTTTTACAATTTATTCAGGATGATGTTGTCCATAATTCTGTAACTAAGAATTTTGCAACCATAAGAATTTAAAAGTAAGTATTTGAATTTCTTTCTTAATTAAAACAATCAGATCTGATCAGTTTTGGAGAAAATTGATACATCAAGTTATATATTAGCCTACAGATGATTATTAAGGCTATATTTTAAAGATGTTTCTTTAGGTTCTGAGGACACTAAAATTAACTAAGATATGGTCCTTTTAATGAGAATTTTGCTAGCCTATACATAGAAATACAAGGAGATAGATGTTCCTAAGACCTGTTTATGACATGAATTAGATTATGTAGGGAAATTATACTAGTTTGTGGCAATAAGTTAATGCTTGTTCCAAAGCAATACTAAACAGGCAATGATGGGAAATTCTTCTCTGGGATGAGTAAATACTTGGTTGGTTATTTCACAAGTATACATAGAGTAAAGCACAACATGAGAATGAGAAGAAAGTGAACTTTCAAAAGGGAAAGTGAGAATTCATTTTTGTGGAGAAAGCCAGACTGTGCACAATGGTGACATGAAATTGGACTGGGGGCAGGCTTCTGTGCTAGAATAGGAGCTCATAACAGGTTTGAAGCTAACATGGGATAATCAGTGGTTATCAGGGCAGTGCATATTACTGCAGCAGTGCTAGAAAGCAGTATTCTTCCTCTCGGCTCTTCCTTAAGCACTTCTCATGGTTAATTCTCAACCATGACTAAAAGTATTTTTGTAGTTTGTCTTTTTTGTTCTGACCAGTTAAAATGCCATCTCAAAAGCTTTATTTTATATCTGGGTACAGCATGGTGACTATAGTTAATTCTTGCTATATACTTGTAAACTACTAAAAATAAATTTTAAATATTCCTGTTACAGAAGAGTATTTGATGTGATCAATATACAACTGTGATTTATTCATTCTACACTGGACATAGGCCATACATTACTTTTGCCATCATGTATGTGATAAGAAGAGGATGGCCACCTTATGTGGTGCATAAGAGACATTATGGATACAATAGACGAGAAAAGTACAAGAAAGCAGATATGTTAGAGATGGAGAATTATATAAATACCCAGACATCTATGAAGAGGAAAGATAGGCATTTTGATGTATCTAAGTTTGACATAGCAGTCTAGAAGAAATGACTATAGCAGGTCAGTAGGAAGAAGAAGTAGAGGGATGCCATAAAAATGAACATAATCTCTCTAACCAACCCTTACTCTAGAGTCATTATGGTGTGGGCCTATCTGAGCAGAGGCAGACAAATTAGAGCATTCACAGAATGACTCTTCACTATATACTTAGGCCTTACTATGACACAAACACTAATCAAGGACCTATGTATGAACACTGACATGTAAACTCAGTCCATATGCTCAGAAGAACCTCCTTTGATATTGATTATTCTATGTTAACTCTAACTTTTACAGTTTTGTTCTTTGTCTCTGTCTCTGTCTCTGTCTCTGTCTCTCTCTCTCTCTGAATGTGTGTGTATGTGTACTTATGTGCATTTTGCACATGTGCATAGGAAAAATTGCGAACCTGTGTTTGTTCATGCATTCTGAAGGTAGTTTTCCTCATTCCCTTTAAACATTTATGTCACAGAGATATCATCTCTGTGTGTGTATATATACATATACGCATACATAAACATATATATAAACCAAACTCATTCCAGTCTGACTGGACAATGAACTTCAAGAATCTGGCTGTCTCACACCCACATCCTCAAAGGCTACGATTAGAGCCCTTAGTTATTTTGTTAAATGTATATTGGGGATCCCAAATGTTTCTTTGTGTTTGTAAAACTGATCCATTGCTTCACCCCTGCCTTTCATCATTTTGAAGATGTATTTTTCTGTTTGTTAAAATTTTTTGTTTGTTTGTTTGTTTTTGAGGTTACATGCAATTACATCATCTCCCCATCTCTTTTCTCCCAATAAACTTCTCATTACTCGTTTTCAAATTCATAACCTTTTTCATTGATTATTGTATATATGTATAGCATATGTAAAATAGATTACTAAAACTTTTGCTGAAACTTAAGTCACAAACATCAAATTTTATAGGTGAAATTTGATGAGATTTAAGCCTGAATCCAGATGAAATTTCTTAAAAAAAAAACAAAAAGAGAGAGAGATATGACTGACTAAAAAAGAAAAGTCCCTAGAGGCTTACATATTGAACACACTTGGTCCCAGGTTCACTGCCTGCTGGAGAAGGCTGTCCCTAGAGGTGTACATATTGCACACTTGGTCCCAGGTTCATTGCCTGCTGGAGAAAGCTGTAGGACCTTTGGAGGTACAAGCTTAAGGGAGGAAGTCACTCAGAAAATCATTGAGAATTGAAAGCCTCAGCCAACATTTGGTTTGCTGCCGCTCTGCATTGTGTGTGTGTGCAGATGTGACTTTTGACTTTATAGTCTTGCTGCCCTGCCTGCTGCTGTCGCCATGCTTGCCCACTGCCATGAACTCACTTTTCTCAATGTAATATGCTAAAATAACTTTCTTCCACAAGTCACTTTTGGTCATGGTGTATAGCAATGAAATGCAACTAATGCAATAGACTCTTTTTCTAAAGATAGAAAATAGCATTTCATAAAGATTATTTGGTTGCTTAGTGAACATTTAATGTTGGCATGTCATCTTTCATTTAGTATTTATTTTATGTCAATAAAATAAATACCACTGATACAATTTATTATTTTATTTTTGAATATAAAATAAAGGTTTATTAGATGTGCAATTATTGCAGTAGAATAAGTAATATTGTGACTAATTTTAATTTTAGATTTGCTTGTGTGCTGTGCATATATGTGAATGTGTATGTGAATATATGTTGTGTATATGTGAATATGTTTGCATGTGCATATCAGAGATTCACTTGGGGTATTTTTTCCTTCACTCTCAGCCTTCCACTTGAACCCAAACATCACCAATTTGGCTAGTCCTGCTCTGTGGTCACCCATCTCTATGTTTATCTACTTACACACTGTCATTTTTCTATACAAATGTTCAAGCCTGTAGAGAAAATAACTTTCTGGTATTCAATGGCAATTCTTAATTTTGATTTGTAAACCTGAATGTGAAACTTAGGGTCTTGTGAATGTTAGACACTCTATCAATGAGCTTTATTTTTACCATTCACCTCCTATGTATTAGGCATTAAAACTTATATACTTGTTCAGAGAATCAACAACATCATTTTAAAGCTACAAATCTACAATGAAAGTAAAACTTAGTTGTTGACAAAGAAGATAGAGAATGTCTTATAAATAGTACAGTAGTGTCAGACATTAGTTCAAGTACTGTGTATTATACCAATAAACAGATCATCATGTCTATGTACATGGTGAAAAAAACAGAAAAAGCACTGTAAGATAAACTTTAACCACATTGAGAAATTCTAACAGGTTTATATTAAAGAAAATCGGAGAAAAAACTGTTTATATCAGACCAACCACTACTAGTGAAAGAGTCAGAACTTGGCACAAATGAAAATATCTTGAGCCATAAATACAGGAGAATCTTCTTTGCTTTAGATACTTCCAAAACTCATTTGGCAAACACACACACCAGACAACCACGGTTTATTGACAGACCTTCTAAAACTGTTAAATCTTTAGAGATGAATTAATAGGTGCTTTCTGATCTACACAGAATGAAGCCACCATGATGCTTTTGAGAAAAATTTGAACATTTGCACTAACAAGGTTTATCTCTGGTTTTGTTCGTATTTATTTTTAGATTTCTTTTTTTTACTTGGAAGATATAGCATATCTACATAATTTTGCCCTTCCATTTTCTTCTGAATAGCATCATTCTTGGCAGTCTGTATAATGTTACATGCATGCAGGTTTTCCGAGCTGATCATTTGGTATTAGATACTCAATCAGAATGTTCTTCCTTGGAGAAGTCTATTTTTTTTCCCACTTAGCATTATTTAGCTGCCAGTGATTTATTGTTTATGGTTGAAACTTTCCTCTGTACACTCTGGTATGCCTGCTGTTGGTGAGGAGCGAATTGCTAAAAATGTATTTGCTCTTGAGCTAGGACAGGGAAGTTGGCTCAGACACTTTGGAAATCCTGATAAACCCTTAGAAACAATGATCGCAGGAGTATTCGTGGAATTTTGTTTATTGCCTTACTTGTTCTTTGGTTATTTGTGTCTATTGTCTTGCTTGTTCTTTGACTATTTGCATCTATTGTATTGCTAGACCCTCAACCTAAAACTGACCTTAATACTTGCATGTAATTAAATTTGTATAAAAGCAAAAAGGAAGAGGGGGATGGGACAGGGGGTTCTAGAGAGGGGAAATGGGGACCATGGTTACAGTTATGAGGTGACACAGGAACCGTGTGGGTACCTGGTCCTAGTAAACTGACAGACTGAAACAAAGAAGATTTGGAGATGGGTGGCATAGTTGGCATTCACTTTTGCCAATGATTTCAAGTAGAACCTGGAACATTGAGGAGGGAGGTCTTTCTAGTAAAGAAGTGGGTTGAGTCCATCTCATCTTCGTAAAAATTGTGTGAGGTTTCTCTGGGGATGTGAATTTTTTAAATGAAAGATAGGATTTCTTGAGAAATTCTTGGAGAAAGTGACAAATTTAAAAGTACAGATAGTAGCAGAGATATGGTTCATTTGCCTTGAATCTATGAGGTGAGTGTGTGGTGGGGTCAACTCAGCACTGGTGGAGGAATCAGAATACCGTATCAGATTATAAACCTTCCATAAGATTGATACACACACACACACACACACACACACACACACACACACACACTAATAAAGAATAAATCATGAATTTGGTGGGTGTGGGGATGTAAGTTGTGGGAGAGGGAGGGGTGGAATATACATAAAAGTACTCATGTATTAAATTTTCAGATAATGGAACAAACCTCTGAAACTTTAAGCCAGCCCAAATTAAATGCTTTCATTTATATGAGTTGTCTTGGTCACGGTGTCTCTTCACCGCAAGAAAACCCTAATTAAGACAGCACCATACAGCATGCATATATGTGTGTATGTGTAGGTATAGGTGTATGTGAATATATACATATATTCATCTATATATCAGGAAAATATAGTAGAAATGTTTTTAAAGGTGTTTAGGTGTTTCAAGGTATTTTAAATATTTTAAAATATTTAAAGCTTTGTCTTATACACAGTTGTAGCTGCATCCCACTTATTCTTTCACAAGGTTGGGATTGTTTTCTAAAGCTATTTTAGAAAACACTTTTTGTTTCATGTTATACACTTAGATATTTTTTGTCTTAAGTATTTTTTTCCTAAATATTTAGACAGGGTTGTTGAAAATTTGACATTAAGTTGAAAAGCCAAAGCTGTTCTATGAGTTTATCTCCTTTATAAGACGTGCACTTACTTACAGCAAGTAACAAAAAGGAAATAAAGACTAAGGATGAAAACAAATTTACTTTTGTATTGTATTTTAATTTTATATGGATATTGGAATCTTAACTTGATCTATCTGACTAGGAAATTAATATGCAGTACTGATTTAGGTTGGAGAAGGATATGCCATTGAGATAGCTTGATGTGTCTGAAACTGGAAAACTGTTTTCTAACTCTTCTGTAGCTTCCATAAAGTTTTCAATGAAATTGCATTTTATAAACATGTCTTTAGAGTCTTTAAACATTCCATATTTTACTTAGCATGAGAATGAGATCTTTAGGCTTACTACCCATGCAGTAAGAATGCAAGTTCAAACTAGTCCTTACCCTCAGGTGAATGTTTCAAATATGTTATTCAATGCTTCAGGTTAAATTAAATTTTCACACATGCAAGAAATAAATTCTGCCTAGGCAAAATGTGGTATAGTAGTTTCTTTTGTATAATTAATCAGTGGCCTTGAGAAATTAAAACTGCTGAATACTATAAGAAAGCACAGTAGAGATATATTATCCAAAGAAATACTTATTTTTTTCTGCAATAGAACCCTGTTTAGTCAAATGGTATCACATATTTAAACCTTCTTACTCTTCGATATTCTAGAGCATGTAATTATTTAGTTACACTGGAAAATGGACTTTTCTAGGTCCAGGCAAAAGAACGATTGAAACAAAAGAGGATCTTGAATGCATCGGATCCAGAGCTCCTGGTTGCATGTGACTGCTTTCAAGAGATGATGATGGCACCCCACAGAGGAAGGAGCCAGAAGAAGAATGAAATGCTCTTTTGCTAGTAATATAGCAAATGCTCTTTCAAGAATTGTATTCCATAGATGAAAATATGTCATGTTTCTTTTATATGACATTCAGTTTAGCTTATAAAAGTGCTAAAGAGAAACTCATGGAATCAATTGCTGCTGTTCCTTAAAATCCAGAGAGTAAGTACTCAGGGTAGCATATGGTGAACACAGAGATCCAGACTGAAGTTAAAGCACTTAGAACCTACTGCCCACCTTGGCAGAATACTTCTATTCTAAGAAGTGGTGGTTTAGTCTGTACTTTGGAGATAATGTGCTCCTCACTGGGATGAAAAGAGATGGGAGATGTTACGGCACTATGGGTGAATAGGCCTGGCCTAGTATGATGTCAATGATACACAGATGTGATGAAGACAAGACTTCTTTGAAAGACTATATAGCCGCCCATTTTCTAACATCAGCAATAGCACTGTTAACCCCTGTAATTGAAAATGATAGACAGAAGACAAAATAGACAAGCTTACTTAGAAGATGCTTTCATATTTGCCCTTAATTACATATTGAGTAGAATTTGGCAACTCCCAGAACAAGTTTTGTGTTTTTAAGGTTTCATTTTCTCTCTCTCTCTCTCTCTCTCTCTCTCTCTCTCTCTCTCTCTCTCTCTCTCTCTCTTTCTCTCTCTCTCTCTCTTTTTTCTTTTTTGGTAACACACAAGATGGGGATTATTGGCTGATAGACTCTAAGAAAACTGAGGCTTGGCTCTCAAATTTCAGCAGCACCATACCTACTTTATTGTTAATACCTTTAGGATAAAGAAAAATATTGTTTTGTTAGAGTTACCTGTAACTATTTCTTCAAAATCTCAGCCTTTCTAGTTCCATATTTGACAAATATAGATATGGCCTTAACATAACTTGCAAGAACATTGAGATTAATTTACAGTTGACAAGAGAGCTCATGCTTGCCCTCAGAGGATACATGTGCTTCCTATTCTGATCATGGATCTATATACTACTTAATTGCCCCATTTTACACTGCTCTGTTATTTACTGAGCCAGAGTCTGTACTTTAGGCCAATCATCGAAGACTAAGAGAAAGAGAAGACTTGGAAATTGAAGGCTGCACATATACATACCAGTCTCATTATATCTGCAACTGTGGATAGCTACTTCATATTTTGTAAGCATGAAGTTCTATGGTTCAGGCTTGTCTTCACGATCCCCTGAGATGTGTTTGAATTATTGTCTATATGATGTGTGATATTTGTCATCAAATGATAAATGCTTGAATTCTTGAAGTAATCTCTTTCAAATCAACTTTGCTCCCTTTACAGACTCCCAACAATACTATCAGAACAGATCTATGAAAGAACTCTGACAAAACAAAAATCAGACTGAATTGTTTTAGTAATTTTAATACCAAAATTAGCATTGTGTTAAGGAATTGAATGAGGGCTTTGAAAACACTCTAAAGACTAGAATACTATTTAAAGAACTAGTCATTTTGTAAGAACTAAATCTAACACAGATTCCTTTTTTTTTCTTTCTGGCTAATGGACTGATTTTAAGTTTAGGCTGGAAAGCTACCCATTCCCAACATAACAATGTATGGGATTGATTTCATCATGTGGAGACTCCTGTGCAAACTACAATGAGGTGGAGAGAGAGAGAACTGATGCTCGAAAGAGCTGTATTTTCAAGCATGGTACGTTTGACTGAAGACATTTATTTCATATCCCCTTTAAAAAATAAAATCTTAAATTGGGAACATAACAGCCATTTTTCTAGTTAGCACAGGAAAACCTTGGTCAACCATTAGTCCAAGTGATGGAGTCTCCCTCAGAACAATACTATTAACCTAAGAGTATGCACTCAGTTCAGACTCCCTCATCAACTGTTCTTCTGAATATCATTTTGCAGATTATCTCTGGGATCTGTGGCTGCATAAATGAAGAACAGTAGATATTTGTCAAAATAAATGCTTACTATGCATTAAGGAATCATCAGATGACATTCAACGCAATCCTAATTCACTGACTCTCGACTTCATGCAAAGTTCAGCAAACTTACCGTCTGTGACATCACAGAGGTGAGAGACCGCAGTTTTGAATTTTAAATCTGGAATCTGTAACTACAAAACCAACATTTATTCAATTATGTTATACTGGGAATTCCCGATATTGTGAGAATTGGTGGAATTTTTAAAGGATATAAAAACTTGCTATTTGCCATAGCCTTCCCCTCAAATCGCTAAAACCCAATAATCAGTTATTTAGCAACTTCCTTAATGGAGGATTACAATTTCTTCTCCATGCATTCTCTACATAGTACTGTATTCTCCAATAGCCAATGTCTGGAATGATTGGGGAATATTCTTCACATCTTTATATGCTAAACCTTACATTTCTGTTTCTCTGAGACATATCTAATCTGTCTAATCATTCCAAAAATATAAAACACCCGTGCTTTCTCATGAAACAGATTTTACCCGCCTGTTGTTCTGATGTATCAGAGCATTTTTATATGCTATCATTAGGAAATGTTTTGACAAAATAAACAGAATTTCCTGTATATCCCCAGTGAATTCCAGGCTCATATTTTTTCCTTCCCATTTGAAGAATGAGCTAAGAAAGTATTAATAAAGTTGCAGTGAGACTTGTAGTAGTATAATGAATAATAAAAAATGTTTCCATTGCTTTGTATTCTGTAATACAATATCCCATGCACTAAAACCTAGAAAATGTGAAAAAAAGGGAAACTATAACAAAAAATTTTTCAACTGATACTTTAAGTATAACACTGATGAGCTGATTTTAAATTTAACAAAATATATTTGTGATGCAAATTTTTTATAGTATTATTTCTGGGTAATACTAGTACATCACTAAAATACTCTTAATTTATTTTAACATTTAGCAGACAATACTGTGAATCCCTATAACAATTAAGCAACAGTTTTGATCAGATGATCGTCATTGAAAAATAGAGTGAAAATACATGGAGTTTAAATTCATACACATTTCTATGCTACAAATATTTTATCAAAAGTTTCTTGTTAAAAATTTGTTTAAATTTTAGTTTTAAATTTAATTTAAATATTACTCACTTGTAAGTAATGTTGACATCATCAGAAAAAAACAGTATATCACATTCAAATAAAAAACAGAAGTACATACATAGGCAACAGTCTTGCTTTCTAAAGGTGTACTGACTAATATTTATTAACACTTATTGGCACTTTTTTATTGGATATTTTCTTTATTTACATTTCAAATGTTATCCCCTTTCCCGGTCCCCCCCCAAAACCCCTCTCCCATCCCCCTCCCCTGCTTTTATGAGGGTGATTTTTAAGATCACAGAGAGATATAATAGAAAACCAACCAAACAAACATTCTTCATCCTACAGCTACAACCTCAAACTGGTGATACAAATGAAAATAGAAAAAAAGTTTTCTATTTTGATTAATTTTGCAATGTTTTCCCATTATGTATTAAGGTTATATTTCCATATATATATATATATATATATATATATATATATATATATATACATATATATGAACTTAATCTTTACTGATGAGTCTTCTTAAATTAAAAATAACAAAATAAAACACCAATGGTTTGGTCTAAAAGCACAAGAATTGTCAAATTTCCTCAATGCTGTGATATGGTCAACTCCATTTATTCTGGGGAGTACTTGCAAAGTTGCTGCTTGATTTTACGGAAAGATTTAGAGGTTCTTTGAAAAATAAACCATACATAATCACAGCTTGACAATTATTAAAAACTTACTTTCTAATTCATCCTTCTTTATAGTTTAGCACCGGCACTTTTGACACTTCCGCACTGAGTTGCCAGTGTGGACTAAATGTATTATAGTGAAGAATGAGAAATATAAAGAATCTGTAATGTTCACTTTGAGTCATGGATATGCAGGCCGTTTCCTAGATGAATAAATGGGTTGTAACAAAACCTAATATCTGAGCCGCATGAATCAATACCACTCTAAGAAGAAACGCTACATCCAGCTTCTACATGCACTCAACACCAACAAATGCTGTTGGAGATTATGAAATAAGCATGGAGAGAAGATTCTGTTAGTATTTATTTAACTGTTTGTGTCCACAAATACGTGCAGGTGCATGCAGGTTGGGGCTAGAGGAGGATACCTGGTGCCCTTCTCTATCATACTTGCCCTAACTCCTTGGGTATTGCACTGCATCTGTAGCTTGGGAGCTCCAACCAAGCTCCAGTGATTCTCATTTCCTCTCTTTGCCGAAAACACTGGTTATCTCTATGTATGGCAACATTTGTCTTTGTGCAAGATTTTTGGAGATAAAATCCAGTCTTTATACTTTCTTAGAAAGAGTTCTTACTCACTATTGAAAATAGTCTTCTTGAGACATGAGGACTGCTATGGCTTGCAGTGCAGGTGGGAAAAATCGCTCACAGACCTGCCCTCTGCACAGCCGCAGCATTGAATGGGTGGTCAGAACACACACAGAGCCCTCTTGCCCCTAGGAAAATCAATACAGGACAAGGATGATGTCCACAGACTCACCAGCTGCCATGCAGCACAGACAGGAATGGTCACCCAGAGGTCTACCAAATGTTTGTCCTACATGCAGTAGAAACCATGACAATGTGCAAGTGTGTGGTGTGCATCAGGGAGAGAAAGAAGTGGAACAGTTTGAGAATTATGAAGCAAGATGGAACTGAATATGCCAGGGTGGAGAGGAATGCCTGTTTTAGTAGCTACCCCTACCTCCTGAGGCCATGGTGAAGTGTCTGACTAAGCTGCCGCTGAAGGCCATCGCTGAGCCTGTGGCTATACAATGCAGGAGTCAGTGTAAATGTCTGTGGCTCATACTACCATTAGAAAACATGAGGATATTGGTGGTCTAGGCAGCAACAGGGACCACATAGCTGTCCAGATGCTGTACAGAACTGGTCCTGCCCCTCCTTGGCTCCCACGCACTGGTGCTGTTGAAAGATGGCCCCACATCTCACCTGCCGTAGCACTTGGGAGACTGGGCTCTCTACCTTGCCAGGAAAACACCGTAGAGCTGGTCTGTTAGTGGCAGCGCTGTATGGGGAATTTGTGTCAGAAGGCTGAACCAGCCTAGTCTGTCACGGAGTGGCTCTGGGCAAGTGGCAAGGAGCCAATTACCTTGCCAATTACAATAGTTGGGAAACGTAGCCCACGAGTCATAAGAGTGGGAGAGCTGTCCGTGCCTCTCACAGGCTGCAGCATTTGGGAGAATGTGCCGTGGACCTTGACTAGGCAGGGCAGCAAAGTGTAGCTGGCCTTTGAGTCATAGGTGTGGTTGAGCCAGTCCAGGCCCAAGGGCCTGAGAGCTGGAGAGTTAACCCTGCCTCTTGTTTATGGCAGCATTGGGTGGCCTAGCTGGAGCAGTTCTGGAGATGTAAATAAGGGAGGACAAGCTGGCTGACTAGCTGAGCTTCCACCCAGATTAGACCAAATCTAAGGCTTTGGCCCATCCTCAAGTCTACAACGTTTGTGAACGATTGTGGTGAGTGAAAGGGTCAACTCTGTCGATCCAATGCTGCAGGGCCTCCATGACATGGAGCAGCAAGAAGATAACTAGGAGTCCCTGTAAGGCTCCAGTCTGAAGTTTTCACAGTAGCCAGAGACTTCAAACCACACCAAGGACTCATTGCAAACGACATTTGTAAGTGAAGATGTTTGGAAAGAGAGCTATACTGTGGGGCACACTGTGACAAACTAGGGCTTCTACAATGAGATGTTTGTTTTCTGTGCTTTGTTATGTTTTATTTCTGTTAGTTTGTTTGTGTATTTTATTGATGGCGGTGTTGTAAAGGCACAGAGCTGATATGACAGTTGGGATGATGAGAGGGACTGGTGTGAATGGTGTGAAAGAAAAAATCAGTAAGACGTTAAAAGAAAATATAGTCTTCTTTCTTATAATGCATGCCAGCCACAGTTTCACTCTTCCACTTTTCCTAGTTCCCCCCATGTCCCTTCTCCCCTAGGCGCACTCTTGTCTTCAGAAAAGAGAAGGCCTCCAAGAGATGGCAGCCAAACACAATCAAATTAGATACAGTAAAGCAAGACAAAGCTCTCATACAGAAGCTGGACAAGGCAACCAATAGGAGGAAAAAAGTCTCAAGAGCAGATAAAAGAAGCTGAGATACACTGGTTCTCACTATTAGATATGGCACAAAACCCCCAAGCCAACAGCAATAACATAGAGGGTGTGCAGCAGATCCATGGAGGCCCTGTCTGACTGCTTCTGTTTCTGTGAGCCTGTGAGAACACTGCTTAGCTGATCCAGTATATTCAAGTATTTAAATATATTCTAACATAGTAGGATCACAATGTACTTTGAACCCTACTTTAGGAAAATTTCACGTGGTAATATTTTCATATAATCTACACACTCTGCATTGGAAGCAGGTTTTCAGATGAAGTGTTCTATAACTTGAGAGATCTAGGGAGACTTGAATGCGGAAGGTGATTGAGAATAACGGGGATGTCTGGAACTGTCTGGAATTGGGGGAAAGACACTAAATAACTCACATCACTGCTTAATCAGGACTTGTGTTCGAAAAGGGGAAGAGTCTTAAACAGTTCTCAATGAGGAAAGTCACCTGAGAGCAGACAGCTGATGGTCGGTGCTTGCAGCAGGTAGAGTATAAATGCTACAGTAGAGAGCAAACTTCTTGGAACTTAATAGTATTTGCTCTAGCAACACACACAGATATGCAACATAGAAATGTTTAAAATCAAACTGTGATGACGCTCCATCACTTAGGAATACGTACATCACATAATTATGTATGCATAAAAACTCTGTTTGAAAACTTGAATCAACATGTCCTTTCTACTGAGTTTCTATTATCAAGTAGTCTATCTCAACATTCAAGTATGAAATAAGCTTTTCCATTACTAATAAACCAGCAAACCCATAATCAAGAAACAAAGCAATGCTGAATGTCCAAAACCGTTTAATGGTGTTCATAAATGAGCAAAGCACGCTGCGGGGTGCCTGCATTAGTGGTGTTTTATTTGTTACTCGGTATTCAGACTCATTTCTTTCTTGCTACAGAACAATGAGCCACAAAGAGCTAAGGTGACTTAAGCAAGGGACAGACATTTGAATTAAGCCTTTATTCTTATCAGTACATTATGGCAGAAATGATTCCTTTACTACGATGGAGAAGAACTAAAACAATTTCATTGAAACCTGAATCACCAGTTCACAGTTGGCTAGCAAGCTGTTAACGTATTCGTATTTTTATATTCATTTATTTTGTAGTCTTTTGTGTGGTGGCCAGGCTGGCCTTAAGATTTTGGCCTAAGACTAACCTTCTGCTTCAGTCTTTTGAATAGCACGTGGACAGCCTATTAATATATTTTCAAAGAATGTATTTTTATCTTGTATGTAAAAACTCATGGAATCTAAAGCTATCCATTGTCTTCTTCAGTGTCTTACTATATAGGCCAGACTGTCACTGGACACGTGATCCCTTGAATACATTTCTTAAATATTAAAATTTTGCACCACTATGCCAAAAACTCAAAGCATATAAAAATACACTAAATATCAATGAGATGTTATTCAATTATAATTTAAAATATATATTATTATGTTCATACTTTTCAATTTTAGAAAATGAATGTCTCAAATTCCAATCAAAAGTTCATAGACAAGGTAGTGAATTAGTTGTGTTGTGGAGTTTATAGTTTTCCAACACAACAGACAAAGCAAGAATGAAAGTCTTTCTTCTTGAGGTTGTGACTTAAATACATAAAAACAAACAGAAAAGGCACATTGTTGCTGCCATTAGAGATGGGAGAAATGTCTGTGAAGGGGGAAAGGCACTAACTAGATTAGGATGGAAAACGTACTTCATTGTGTTCTCTGAAAAACACAAATCTCAGACAAACGCTAAGATGGAAAAAGGTATCCCAAGTAGAGTATGAGAAAGCTCATGTAGCCAGAGAAAGTTGAAGTAGGATGAAGCTAGGGCTCTAGGAGTGAGGAGGCAGCTCCTACCATGGCTGGGGAAGCAGACAACAGTCCTATTAGAAGAATCCTGTGTATTGTGATTTGGTAAAAGAATTGGTGGTTAATTGAAACTCCACAGAGAAGCTTTTAGAAGCACCTAACCCTACATTCATGTTTCCATATGACTCCTAGTAAACACTTTTTGGAGAATGAGCTGGGGTGGGAAATGTTCCCTGGTATGCTGCTTAGATGAATGGTGTATAATTTTAAGCCATGCTGTTTTCAGTATTTATCTATTTTATTTATTTATTTGTTTATTTATTTATTTATTTATTTATTTATGATACATTGATCCAGTACCTACAAAGCAAAATAGCTGCTCATGAACATTTAAATATATCAATTTTCTATAAATTAAATGAATAGTATTACTCATAGTTTTAGATTACTGTCAGTGTACACAAAGTATGTTATCTATACTATGTGGAAGTTCTACTGAAGGTTTTCACATTGCCTACATTTTATGTATATGTACTTTTATGGAAAAACTTCTGTGTCTTTATGGTCAAGACATATTCAGGAAAAATAGTAGGGGAACAGATAGAAATAACTTTTATATTTTACAAATGTCACTGATTCATTGGAATATGGCAAGCTTTGTACTGAGATTTGTGTGTGGATGTTCAAACTTCCTTGCTATTATTTCCCCTTACACCATCCATCTTAAACCAGTACAACATGAGATACAGTTGAAGGATTTGTCTGTGCTTTTCAAACATGTGTATACTGACTGATCTCTTGTTCATCAAGCACATTATACATGCAAGCTGGTCAGAGTATAGCCACTATTTGTGAATTGATTACTACTTGGTAAATTCATAAATTAATACAGTAAAAATATACTCTAGCTATATAACAATGGTTATTATATTTCTCTAAATGAATCTCTAAACCAGGTACAATTTATTGTACTATTTGTATGCCATATTTTGATCCTGTTTTGAGTGATTGTATATATGAAAGCAACTTTATAGCCAGAAAAAAATAGTGTGGGCTATTTGGTTTTAAACTTTATAACTTACAATTTGCCTTATGAAAAACTTTCCTTTTGGGAAATCTACAGTACAATGTGGTCACAGTATTGATTCTTTTAGTCTATACTTCCCAAAACATAGCTCAATGAGATTATTTCTTAGTTCAACAGTTTCCCCACTATAATACTTGTTTTTATCTTGCTCATTTTCAGTAGATTTTGTTCAATATTTTCTAGAAACCAATTTCACTTTTCATAATCTTTTTTTATCCTAAAAATTCCTCTATTCACTGTTGCTCTTGATTGACATATTATAAACCAAAAGAAATACACCAATTTATAGAACTTTAAAAATAATAAGCAGTCTCAATGTGGTAACCATGAAACATACATTCCAAATATCAGATGAATATGCATACTTTTTCTGATATTGAAAGATCCTTGATTACTACTGGAGGGTTGTATGGTAAAAACTCCTTTGGAGGGGATCTTGGCAGTAGGCTGACACTGTACAGTTTGTAGAGAAAAATATTTCATCTTCTTAGAGCCATGGATGACATGCTTTATATTCAAAACATCAAATGCTATTAATATTTCAGGATTTGTTTGCTAGAGTAAAAGTAAAAAATATTACAAAGACTCATATAATTAAAGAAAATGGATTACAATATTCTTATTGATAAATTAATAGTATATCTATAGTAATAGAGCAAAGGTTTTTCTGTCCTATGTCGGCTAAAGAGCAAGGAGTGAGTCATTTTTAAAATTGTGGGTTTAACTAGATTTGCAGTCACTGTTCTTTATCATTAACTGAATTGCAAACATTTGTCTGTAATGAATTTTCAAGCTTAGGGGCCATTCAAAACAGGTGGAGTCTGAATCTTCCTGAGCTAATGACTGCTCCGTGGTGATCAGAAATTATTCAGACAAAGGTATACTAACCACTCCCTCAGTCCTGCTATTATGGTCCATCAGCTTTGAACATTATTGCTATTACTGACCATTTAAACATATTTTGTAGCTTCAGATATGATTTTTTTCATCCAATGCTTAAATAATTGTGGAAGTGTATTTCATTTACTTAAAGATAATTTAATTATGGATTAATTAAGCATTTATTTACATTTAATAAAGCATCAAAACATAATGCTAATTATAGTTTAATTCTGTAGACTCAGAGCCTATTTTCTGTGTTTTAATGGTGCCACTGTATTTTCCAAGTTTTATAAGGTCACAGTCCTTTATTATACAGTGAGTTTTGTATTAAGACATCTAATATAAAGTTGCCTGCCATGTTTTTAATAAATATTAAATGTGTACCTTAAAATAGTCCATCATTTGCATAATAGAATTTAAGCCATCTATAATTATGTTTTCTTGATATAATTACTTAACAAAAAACCCATCCTATCAACCTCTGAGTAAGATGTACCCCAGTTCAAGTGTGTCTATGGCTCTGAATTATATATTACAGATCAATTTGATTAGTGATTTAGAAATTCATATCTTCTTGTGGTTGAAAGATTATTACAAACTGTCCTATTTATGTCTGCCTCTTTCCTCTCAGATTTTTTTCTGAAATGTATCTTTATCACAGTCTTACAAATGTTGGCTATATATTCTGTCTGCTACTATAAATATACATCTATATTTCACCTGCCTTTTTTAGAGCATTCCTAAGCTGGATTTTATTCAGAACACTACTTTTTGTGCATTGCCAATTACTTGACACATATAGTAGTAATTATCTTTATTTTCAATTTTTTAATTTAAAGAAATTTTCCTTTTGCAACTTTTGTTTTCTTTTATTCTACATAAGATAAAACATTTTAATATTTTCTATTTTTTTCTGGGAGCAAAGTATTCATATATTCTCTTATCCCCTATTTTTTTGCTCCATCTTATTTTGTCACCACCTTCTAATTTTATTTTTTCCTCAGTTTTCTTTGACACTGTCTCCTTTATGTGTTTATATTTCAACAATTTGGGTGTGGTGATGTGATAATCGTATGCTTATCTGTGTTTTATATGGTCCATCAGATTAGAAAAATCATTGCTACCTTTTGATTCTGTCTCATTCTTAGTAGTATCTTTCTTGGATAATGTGCGTATTCACATTGGAAAAATCAATTAGGTCATTTATATGCCTTTCTTTTTCTTCCTTTCTTTTCTCTCCACTTTAAGTTAAATTGGATCAGGGGTTGACTCATTTCCACATTAAAATCTCATTTTGGTTTTAAATCTTAATCTCTGTTAAAAATGGTTCTGTTTATTTCATTTTCAGTGGTAGAAATTAATTTTTCCTACATATTCCTCTGATTTGGGTAAAATCAATGTTTTTAATTACTTTTTATCATATTTCTTTATTACAAATCATTGATTAAAAATTGATTTAGTTAGTGACAATATCTCATACTTTTTTACATTCATCAGATTTCTTATCATTTTCACTGAGTGAAAAGACTTCTCATTTTGATGTAGATATTTCTGTTGGGCTGAATTCTACAGCATCTATCCATTCACTAATCTCTACATTATGTTCATTTGGTTTTCTATGGTGGTCTCTATTTGCTGTAAAAGGAGGTTTCTTGTTAGAAGTGGTAGCTACACTTATCAGTGAGTATAAGTGTTAGAATCTAGTAAGGAATTATGCTGGACTAGCAAAGTGGCAGTAGTAGATTCTCTTCTAATATTCATATCAATAACCCAAGAATGTTGGCTAGGATTTCAGTTAAAGGCATGATTTCCCTACTGTACACACACACATATATGCACATATAAATTCACACAGATACACACAGATACACACACACATGCACACATACCACACATGCCTGTCTATATGGCTATCATTGGAGTTTGTGTGTAACAATGTATTCAAAACAAATGAGACTACCAAGTTGAGAGTATATTGGAGGAATACCTAGGAAGGGGTGAAGGGAGAAAAATAAAATATTTCAAAATGTATTTTTAAAGTTAAAAATGTTTGTCAACGATTTATAATTTATTCTAATGCTATATAATCATAGCTTTGAAATCAAAGAGACTCCAAGTATTGTAGCTTCCAATGGCAACACTCATTTTTTTACTAAGATGGCAGACAACACACAGCTAAAGCCTTCAGTCAGATACTGATGGGTCTACAGCTTTAGCTAGGCACCTTCAGTCGTCATTACTCACATATAGCCCTCTGTTACTGACAGGTTCCTTTGCTAGAATGACTTAAACTTCAGTGCTTTTGGAATTCAAATGATTTCTAAATTTTAACCTTCTCTAAGAAAAGTTTCCAATTTAGGCACATGCTTTTTAAATCAACCTGAAACGGCTGATTTCCTTAGATGTTTTGATTTGCTTTCTCTATTCTGAAACTGCCTTTACTGGCTTCTCTGTCCTCGTGAGCAGCAACCTCAAACATGGACTTTTCTTCTCTTACCTAATAAACTAATATTTCCACAGTTATGTTTACTATGAAAGGGAAATTGCCTATGCCAACTTCCACAACTTTGAAATTTCAAATCTTGTTAATAAACATGAACTACTGGTTTAAGAATATAGCATTTGTCAACATTGCGCAGCTATAAAAGTATCAGACAACCTATTAAAGTTATACCTTAGAGTTTGCTGTCCTTGAAGAGGTGACATGGCAGTGACACACAGTTAAACATTCATAAATGTTGGCATTTAAGTGAGTTATGCTGTCAGGCTTATAATAATATCTTATATACTTCTTAGTTACAGTAAGTTAGCAATTTCAGTGCATGTTTAGAGAAAGCACAATAATTTGCTGCAAAAACTAAAATTCCAGCAATCTGAAATATTTGTAGTCTTGAAATAGGCATGCTTTGAGAATTTGCATATTAATTTTCCTGATTAAGAGGATTTCAAAATTTTGTAAAGAAAAAAAAATTAAATCAACATCTTTTAGCCTACACACTATTAAAGGAATGCTTTTTATTATTTTCTATTTTCTTTATTTTATACCCCTTGTATAAGGTATAACATAAACACTTGGTATGGATCTAAGTAAAAGTAGTCATATTTTCTTTTGAATATAGGTAAATTATGAGGAACTATGGAAACAAGGAGATTTATAACTTAAAGACTCATACTTTTAAATAAAAATGAACTTTAAGAAAATAAAACCTCTAGCAAAATATACCATTGCGAGTAGATATTTTGAACACATTAAAAGATACAATATCTACCAATAAGAAGAGTTTTTATCCTGTCTTCCTCTGATAAAGCTAGCATTTTCTAGTAGTCTTATGCTACTATGAACTCTGCTCACAAATGCCCTATTAACTATATGATCTGTGATTTTTCAATTGTACATAAGTTTTAAAATCATATGCCCTATCAATGAAGTAAGAGCATACAAATAATTTTATTGGTAAACATTTTATTTCTAAAATACCCTAGGTGTGTGTGTGTGTGTGTGTGTGTGTAGTCATTTTCTAGATAGTTAGTTAGAACAAATAGAATATTTGTTGCTATTTCCATAATTCTGCTGCACATTTTTTATTGGAATTGGCTCAAGAAATAATGGAGAGCCTCAAGCTCTATGATCTGCATGCAAGGTGCAGAACAGAAAAGCCAATGGTTTAGATCAATTTAAGTCAAAATCTTGAGAACTAGAGGATTCAAATATAACCCTTAGATTGAGTCTAGGGACTTACAAATTTTGTAAGAATATTGATGTTAATTATGGAATGTAAAGCCCTGGACACAATTATATATCAGTGGTAGAAAATAGGTATTCCAAGTCAAGAAGAGCAGGGCAGAATTTGTTTTTCCTATTTCTATTGTTTTGTAAGGATCCTTAACAGATTGGACCATATTGGGAAGACTAAATCTAAGGAATAGAAATATACTTAGTCCTATACTAAATGTATACTAAAAACATTCCCACTGACATACTAATTAATAAATACTATTTATTACATATCTGGTTATATTTGATCTCATTAAAGTGACATAAATTAGCTGCAATTTATGTATATTAAGAAAATATTTTCCATGATAACATTAACTCTCCCATTAGTGTTGATTAACTGATTATTAATTGGTAAATATCATTTATCTCAGACACTAAAATTGTTAGTGATAACATGTGTGTTCCTATATCTGCATTTAATCAAACAGACAAACCTCTAAATAAAGACAAAGTGAAGAAGCAATGAACTGTAATTTGTAAATGTAACTCAGAATACAGTATTACTCACTCTTTAGATTCTGGTTTGGACAATTACACTTCTGAAGGTTTGAAGAGTGACAAGGAAGTTTACTTAGGCAAGACTACAAATGTGAGAGTCACAGCTTCTCCCACATAGGGAAGTTCTTTGGAAATAATTCTCATGAACAGCAAAATCAAATACATACATACTTTCTATTACCATTTCCTCTTCATTTCTATAAAATAAGATTTTTTTCATCAGGGACTAGACAAATTTGCCCACTCTCTTCCTATCTATTCAATACAGTACTTGAAGTTCTAGCTAATCAAAATATCACTATTTGCAGATGATAGTATACTTAAGTGACTCCAAAAATTCCAAAGACAACTCCTAAATCTGATAAACAACTTCAGTAAAGTGGTTGGATATAAAATTAACTCAAACAAATCATTAGCCTTTCTACACTAAAAAGATAAATGGGCTGAGAAAGAAATTATGGAAATGACACCCTTCACAATAGTCACAAACACTATAAAATATCTTGGTGTGAATCTAACCAAGCAAATGAAAGATCTGTACAAGAACTTCAAGTCTCTGAAGAAAGAAATTGAAAAAGACCTCAGAAGATGGAAAGGTCTCCTATGCTCATGGATTGGCAGGATTAATAGAGTAAAAATGGCCACCTTGCTGAAAGAAATCTATAAACTCAATGCAATCCTCATCAATATTCCAACTCAATACTTCATAGAGTCAGAAAGAGCAATTCTCAAATTCATTTGAAATAACAAAAAACCCAAGATAGCAAAAACTATTCTCAACAATAAAAGAACTTCTGTGGGAATCACCATCGCTGACCTCAAGCCATACTACAGAGCAATAGTGATAAAACTGCATGATATTGGTATAGTGACAGGCAGGAAGATCAATGGAATAGAATCAAAGACCCAGAAATGAAACCACACACCTATAGTCTCTTGAACTTTGACAAAAGAGCTAAAACCATCCAGTGGGAAAAAAGACAGCATTTTCAACAAATAGTGCTGGTTCAACTGGTGGTCAACATGTATAAGAATGCAAATTGATCCATACTTAACTCCTTGTACAAAGCTCAAGTCCAAGTGGATCAAGGACCTCCACATAAAACCAGATACACTGAATGTAATGGAAGAGAAAATAGGGAAAAGCCTCGAACACATGGGCACAGGGGAAATTTTTCTGAACAGAACACCAATGGCTTATGCTCTAAGATCAAGAATCGACAAGTAGGACCTCATAAAATTGTAAAGCTTCTGTAAGGCAAAGGATGCTGTCAATAGAACAAAATGGCAACCCACAGATTGGGAAAATATCCTTACCAATCCTACATCTGATATAGGGCTTATATCCAATATATACAAGGAACTCAGGAAGTTAGACTCCAGAGAACTAAATAACCCCATTAAAAATTCGGAACAGAGCTAAACAGAGAATTCTCAACTGAGAAATACTGAATGGCTGAGAAGCACCTAAAGAAATATTCAACATCCTTAGTCATAAAGGAAATACAAATGAAAACAACCCAGAAATTCCACCTCACTGCAGTCAGAATGGCTACAATCAAAATCTCAGGGGATAGCAGATGCAGGTGAGGATATGGAGAAAGAGGAACACTCCTCCATTGTTGGTGGGATTGCAAGTTGATACAATCACTCTGGAAATCAGGCTGGCAGTTCCTCAGAAAATTGGACTTAGCATTACCTGAAGACCTGGGCAAATACCAGAAAACACTCCAACATTTAACAAGGATACGTGCTCCACTATTTTCATAGCAGCTTTATTTATAATAGCTGGAAAGAACCCAGATGTCCTTCAACAGAGGAATGGATACAGAATATGTGGTACATTTACACAGTGGAGTACTACTCATCTACTAAAAACAATGACTTTATGAAATTGGCAAGCAAAAAGATGGAACTTGACAATATCCTGAGTGAGGTAACCTAGTCACAAAGGAACACACATGATATGCAGTCACTGATAAGTAGATATTAGCCCCAAAGTTTAGAATACCCTGGATACAATTCACATACCATATGAAGCTCAAGAAGGAAGACCAAAGTGTGAATGCTTCATTGCTTCTTAGAAGGGGGAACAAAATACGCACAGGAGGAAATATGGAGATAAAGTATGGAGGAGAGATTTATGGAAACTGCATTCAGAGACTGTCCTACCAAGGGAATCCATCCCATATATAGTCACCAAACCTGGTTGCTATTGTGGATGCCAGGAAGTGCTTACTGATGGGAGCCTGATGTGACTGTCTCCTGAGAGGCTCTGCTAGAGCCTGACAAATATACAGAGGCAGATGCTTGCAGCCAACCATAGGATTGAGTGCAGGGCCCCTGATGGAGGAGTTGGAGAATGGACTGATTCAGCTGAGGGAATTTGTAGCGCCATGGGGGAGCAACAGTGTGAACTGGCTAAACCTCCTGGGGCTCCTGGGGACTGGACCCCCAACCAAAGAGTACACATTGAGGGAGCCATAGTTCTGGCCACATATGTGGCAGAAGATGGCCTTGTTGAACATTAGTGAGAGGAGCGGCCCTTGGGCCTGAGGGTGTTTGATGCCCCAGTGTAGGGGAATATCAGGGCAGGGAGGCTGGAGTTGGTGGGTGGGTGAGGGAACATAGAGGCAGGGGTGGGGGAAATGTAATAGGGGGTTTCCAGAGGGAAGACCTGGAAAGGGGATAACATTTGAAATGTAAGCAAACAAAATATCCAGTAAAAAAATAAAATGAAACGGCAATATTGTAATACTGTATCTTTATTCTGTATATTTATTACTATTTTAGCTTATCTACAGTATATTAACCTACAGTATTTCTCACAACTACAGTACATGTAAAATCAGACCAGTGATATTTAAAATGGATAGGAGCTACCAGTGGTTAGTGACTAATGCTGTAAATACAACAGTTAGCAAGGCCTCTCACATCTCTCTCATAAGAAAACATATTTTAAGTGTGGCAGTTCTATGAATTTTGAGTAATGACAAAATGATTTAAAATAGGTTTACATTTCATTGAAGAAAAGTTTACTAAATGGCTGAAAAATTTATATCATGATTATTTAAATAAAATCTCTACTAATTAAAATTATTTTAACATTGCCAAACAGGGTCAAAAGTATTTGTAACAAAGAAATGAAAGGGCATTTGTCTTTGGATACCACTTTGGGTGTGAAGAACTTTGGAATGTTGCCAACATTAAAATTTCCTTCACCTTCTAAGAAATGAAAACTTTTAAAAAAAGATTTTTTTTCTTGTAGGAAGCCGCTGTTAACGGTGATATAATCTTCCATTTCAAGATGGCGCTGGCCGCGTGTCTTCCCAATTGTAAACAATTATCTGCGCAGCTGCTAAGGCAAGAAGCGTGCCAAAGTCACAGCCAATCCCGAGGCATAATACTGGGTGGTGAGCGAACAGCCAATCAGAAGTGAATACGTCACTCTAGGCTGTATTTAAGCAAGGCCCCTTCCGGATCTCATCCCTTCTGCTCCCTTCTGCCCTTCTGCGTCCTTCCGCGTTTTCCACGTGTGTGTTACACAGTAAAAAGTCCTCATTTTGCAGTAACTACCTGAACTGCGTCTCTCGTGTTTCTCTTCCACCGGCGTGGGGCGACACGGGAGGCGCGTGTTATATTTTCTGTTCATAATGTGGTGATATTTTTCACTTTTAATCTTATGAACCCTGCATAATTTATTAGCACTCTCACTTGAATAGTTAGACTTATCCTTCTCACTATGATCTTCAGTGATTTTCATGCACAAATATGTTCTTTTTTCAAAGGAAAAGTAGCATCATCTGGCATGTGGGCATGATGCTGACCCTCCCCCCACACTCACATATACATACAAATACACATTTTAAATTAAATACATACATACATACACACACACACACACACACACACACATTCTTCAATGCTTCTTTACCCTCCTATTTCCCCCAGTCAATAACCCTTTCCTACTGGTGAAGAAGTTGTAGGTATGTCCTTACTTATCAACTTCCTCAGTTGTCTAATTCTCACACGCCACTGAAATCTCTTGACTCTCAACCTGAGTAATTCACACATTAGCTGGGTCCTACTGGATACTTATTCTTGGTACAGAGTAGACCACCTTCTCAATTAAACACATTTCCTGTGCCCCTATCTTCATTTATGTTTTTAACCTATTGAGACACACCTATTATTTAGGATCTTACTCCTTAGCTGTTTTCTATTTTTTCAAACCTTTTGGTAATATTCTGTTTCTTTTACATTCGCCATATGCTTTCACTTCCCTCATCACAAAGACAGTTATGATTGGGATCAGGTATCTTATGCTTGAAACCTGATGCACTATCATGAAACTCAAAACCTCAACCTATGAGAATGAGGACTACTCTTTCTGCAGTTATAAGGACAAACTTTTAGAATGTTCTTATGGACTGGGGTGATTTATTAAAGTTTCACATCCAGGTTCTCCTGAGAATCCATGGTTTCACTTGCTCTGGATAAATAATTAGGTTTCCAACACCAAAAATGATGGCTATCTTGTTAAGTAGAGCTTAAATCTATATGCCCAGATGTGCATGCCACCACTGCACCCTCAGGGTTATCATGGCATGCTAGTACTGTGGTTCATATGCATTCTGTATGGGCAAGAATGGCATTTAGTTCATTACTTAATAAGCTGGCATCTCAACTTTTGGTGCCATTAAAACAAATAGTCCTACATGATATATTCACAAAGATATCCAGCACAGACAGCTGAACAAATATTGAGGAAGAGGTGACAAACTCACTGTAAGAACCAGGGAATTTGCTGTGGGATTGTGTTTCCTTTTATGTCAGAAGCCACACCCATAAAAGATCACCAATATGACTGCTTAAACATGAGTTGAACAAGACAGCAATAGACAATATAATGTGGCTAGATCAAAGCACAGGAGGCCTCAACCCTACACAAAGGAGTACAGGCAGCTACAGACTGATGAGAGGGCTTCCTTCCCCAGGGAAGAGCACACCAGTTATCCAACACCACATGATCAGCCCTCAAAACAATCATAAAAGTAATACTGTTCAGACCGAGCACATTGTATTTGTGTATTTAGAAATGTATATGTTTAAAATATATGTCTATTTAACAATTAATGGAAACAGGGAGGTGAACATTACAGAGAGTAAAGAAATTTTAAGGAAAAAAATGCAAACAGAAAGGATAGTGAAAACGTATATCGTTATATTATCAAACTAAACAAAACAAAAACAATCAATAAAAAAATCTTAAAAATTGCATTACAGTTTTTGGTTATGTGCATGTAATGACGGGCAGAATGAAACATCAGAGAACAATTCATAGAAGTGAAATCTCCCTTTCATATATGTGGATCCAGGAGTCAGAACTTCAAGCTTGGCAGCAAGTACCACTACTTGCTGAGTACTCTCACTGGCGCAGAAATCAAATGGTAAAAGGCAATAATTAGTCCATTGACTTACAGAGCTGGAATAAGGATCAAACCACTCTGCACAAAGAGTTTGGAGAATGAAAGGAATTATGAGGAATAAATACTAGATATCACCTTAGTTATTATTGCTTAGTGGTGATACATTATAACCTCACATTCTGATGAGCATTGCATCTAGTTTCCTGGAAATTAGTGGAAATGATCTCGACTTCTGCTATCTAACCTGGTGGCCATAATCCACACAAGGCTGTGTGTTTGAACTGTGTTTAGTGTGAATAAGGATGTAGATTTTTAATATTACTTGATTTCGAATACTATGATTTAAGTTAAACATCTGTTTTGTTTTATAAAACCAGGATCCACTCTGTTGACGGCACAGCTCTAGATTTTTTTTTTTTTTTTTTTTGCAAATTTCAAACATATCTGATAACATGCTTACTTGTCCTTTGCAGACTGTGCTTCTTTTCTGAATTCCTTCTTTTTCTTAATGGCATCACCATCCACCCCAGCAAAATGGTCAGATGTTATGTAATGTATTAGGATTCATTCTGAAATGAAAGGGGCATGACCTTTGGAATCAAACACACCTGGCTTCAAACAGGGCATCTCCATTTCCTTGCCATTTGACCTTGGGCAAATTAAATAACCTGTGAGTTTCATTTTTTTTCATTTGTAAAATAGAAATATATATGTGTATCACACAAGGCTATTATGAGGATTAAATGTCATAGCATATGTAAAACACCTGGCATAGTTCTGGGCATAAAAAGCATACATACTTCATAAATATACATTACCTCTTACTTTCCTCTTCTTCAAATGGAGGGACAGATCCAATTGATCTGCAGCTGGGATATTTTTGAGTCTTTCTTTCTAATCCTGTTGAATAAATTTCTATTAATCTTCTCATCAAAATTTCCACTATACAGCCTCTTAATCAATACCTACCCCCACCCCGTTTTTTTTTTTTTTTTTTTTTTTTTTTTTTTTTTGAGGAACCTCTCATTTCCAATCCATTCTCCAAATTTCCACAAGTAGTTTTCCAAAGCTGCTTCAATATTTCATTAATTAGTGGTTCATCTCTCTGCTGCCCATGGACGTAATGTTGTATAACCACAGTCTATTCTTTACATGTATAGTATCATGAATGATATTATTGTACAAATACCACAAACATATTTTTAAGTATACATAATTGAGATTCATATTTAGTTGGTTTCATCTTTTAAAATATGACACTAAATACCTATCCACTATATTGATGTGTATGTAAGGTTGCATTGAATTATTTCTTCTCAAGAATTATTGTAACTTTTTGTAGGATGGATATACACCAAGAGGAGAAAATTTGGGATGCAAATACTAAGTGTATAGCTCATCACAATGCTTTTTTCTCAGTTCTGGAAATCAAATTCACAGCTTTATGGATACTGCCACTGAAGTATATCCAAGGGTATTATATTTTATATGTACATTTTGATCATATGTAACATCTGGGGATTTCTAAATAAAAAGCATTTGTGAGTATTGGTGATATAATAACAAATATAAATATTCACTAACATTTTGGATAAACTAAAAGCCTTGCATATATAAACACATATATTTATTTATATGTAATTTAGAATATATATATATATACACATACACACATATATATGTAAATATATACATATATATACATATGTTTTCTAAATTAATTCTTTGCTCAGAAATGTGTGTATCAAAAGATATATATACAATGTGTATGCAAATGTTTCATCATATAGAAAAGTCAAAGTCAGTAATACTTCTAAGGCCCAAGCATTTCACATTATCAGAGCTCAACCTGTGTATAAACTTTGAAACTACAAGGCAGACTAAATTCTGGATTAACTCCAGTATCTCAGATGGCCACAACTTTCTCCACCTTTTCGAAGCACAACTCTTCGTTATGGCAGTCTTACAGATTACCATCTTTACATTTACTGTGTACCAATTTATGTCTTGAGTCTACATTATTTCCTACACTAAGTAAGTCTGTGAGATCTATTTACCGTCTCCAGGTAACCACGGTCCTTCTTTTTGTCTCTTCATTACACAAGAGAATTGCGATAAGCATTTGGGGTTTGCAGTATACTTCAAATAAATTCTAACATTCATCCACTTCACACTTGTTCATTCACATTACTTCCATTTTATTATTCTCAAAAGTAGAAATATTGTAAAATGTATAATTACTCATCTCCTTTCATACTTTACCTGTTCAATTCCTAGAGTATTGAAGTATATTCTGATCAGGTCCTCTAGCACAGAGAGTAGGAATGTTCACTTTTTACATTTTTGAGTTTTGGTTGCTTATATCTTTTACAATCAGTGATTCAGTTCTGCTTATGGGTGGCAATTTCACATACTTCTGCTACTGTTTATTCTTTCACTAGCTGCTGCTTTGTCATCCATGTCACCAGTGCCATGTGTATGTTCATTTTCTGCAGTTCTTTCTCAATACCATAATTATCACTTTATTGGTTTACTTTTGTATTTCTTGCCTTTCAAAATATACAAGACTTCATGTAGTGTGAAAAAAAAGTCCTTTTTTAATCATTAAATTTAAGTTAATTAACTCTATGGCATGTTTTCCTCTTTTGTAACTTAATTTTGATGAAAATAAGTTCTAAGTTTGTTATAGTACACTTTTAGATTTTTTGTTAATGATTAACAATACCAATTAGCACAATAAGTACTTTAAAATGTTTCAGGGATTTTTAATTTTTTAAAGCATTTCATTGTTTTAAATGTTACATTTATTTCTATGAATGACCCATATGGAAATGATTTGTGAGAACTAAATTAGGTATTGTTACAATATATGGTGGTTTCCATGTGAATATTTGGACGACCCACCACCATCCAATGAAAAGATAATACTTTCTGCCACTGAATTTTGGAAGTGCTATAAGTTATTTCCTATTGATGAGTATTCTGATATCTGTAAACATATTCCATGTCATTTAAGAATTTTCTTTTCGTTATTCCAATACTACACCTCAACAGTTGTTGATGTTGTAAAATATATTTTATATGCAGGAATGAAAGATCTTTGGTTTTATTATTTATTGTGTGCATGTGCATGCATGCATGTGTGCACACTTGCTCATTCGCAAAAGTACATGCTATCTGGAGCTCAATGTTGAGGGTTTATCTTCATCCTTCTATACCCTATTTTTGAGTCAACATTTTTAACCATGAAGGTAGGTAACTTGGATACATTGGTGGAACAGAAAGCCCCAACTATACCAACATCTCTGAGTCCCTAGTGACAGGGTTATTGGAGGATGCTAGCACTATGCTAGCACTCTGGGAATAGGCCTCAACATTTTTTTATATTATTGCATATATTCTTTACATTTCAGATTTTATTCCCTTTTCCGATTTACCCCCCACTCAGAAACCCCCTATCTCATCCCCCCTCCTCCTGCTTCTATGAGGATGTGCGATCACCTACCCACTCACTCCTGCCTACCTACCCACTCCACCTCCCCACCCTCAAATTCCCTCATACTGGGGCATCCAGCCTTCAGAGGACCAAGGACTTCCTCTCCCACCTATGCCTGACAAGCACATCCTCCTCTGTGTAGAACATACATAGCTAGAGCCATGGATACCTTCCTATGTGCTCCCAGGCTGGTGGTTTAAAACCTGGGAGCTCTGGTTGGTTGGTATCCTTGCTCTCCCCATGGGGCCACAAAACCCATCAGCTCCTTCAGTCTTTTCTCTAACTCCTCTATTGGGAACACAGTGATGAGTTCAATGGTTGGTTGTGAGCATCCGCCTCTGTATGTGTCAGGCTCTGGCCGACATCTAAGAAGACAGCTACATCAGGCTCCTGTCAGCATGCACTTCCTGTCATCCACATTACCATCTTCCTTTGGTGACGGCACATGGGATGGGTACTCAGGTGGAGTCATCTCGTGACGGCCCCTCCTTCAGTTTCTGACCCACACTTTGTCTCTATATTTGCTCCGATGAGTACTTGTTACTCCTTCCAAGAAAGACTGAAGCATCCACACTTTGGTCTTCCTTCTTCATGAGGTTCATGTGGTCTGTGAGTTGTACCTCGGGTATTGTGAGCTTTTGGGCTAATATTCACTTACCACTGAGTGCATACCATGTGTGTTCTTTTGTGATTGGGTTACCTCACTTTGGATGATATTTTCTAGTTCCATCCATTTGCCTAAGAATTTCATGAATTCATTGTTTTTAATAGCTGAGTAGTACTCCATTGTGTAAATATACCACATTTTCTGTATCCATTCCTCTATTGAAGGTCATCTGGGTTTTTTCCAGCTTCTGGCTATTATAAATAAGGCTGCTCTGAACATAGTAGAGCATATGTCTGTGTTATATGTTGGAGCATTTCTGGGTATTGCTGAGAGTGGGGTGTTGAAGTCCCCCACTATAATTGTGTGAGGTGCAATTTGTGCTTTGAACTTTAGTAAGATTTTTTTCTATGAATGTGGGTGCCCTTGCATTTAGAACATAGATATTCAGAATTGACTGTTCATCTTGGTAGGTTTTTCCTTTGATGAGTATGAAGTGTCTTTCCTTATATTTTTTGGTAACTTTTGGTTGAAAGTCGACTTTATTTGATATAATAATGGCTACTCCAGCTTGTTTCCTAGGACCATTTGCTTGGAAAATTATTTTCCATCCTTTTACTCTGAGATGGTGTCTATCTTTGTCACTGAAGTGTGTTTACAGTATGTAGTAAAATTCTGGGTTCTGTTTACCTATCCAGTTTGTTAGTCTATGTCTTTTTATTGGGGTATTGAGTCCATTGATGTTAAGAGATACTACAGAAAAATGATTGTTGCTTCCTGTTATCTTTTGTTATTAGAGGTGGAATTATGTTTGTGTAACTATCTTCTTTTGGGTTTGTTGGAACATTACTTTCTTGCTTTTTCTAGGTTGTAGTTTCCCTCCTTGTGTTAAAGTTTCCATCTATGTAGGGCTAGATTTGTGGAAAGATATTGTGTAAATTGGGTTTTGTCATGGAATATCTTGGTTTCTCCATCTATAGTGATTGAGAGTTTTGCTGGGTATAGTAGTCTGGGCTGGCATTTGTGTTCTCTTAGGGTCTGTATGATATCAGTCCAGGATCTTCTGGCTTTTATAGTGTCTGGTGAGAAGTCTAGTGTAATTCTTATAGGTCTGCCTTTATATGTTACTTTACCTTTTTCCCTAATAGCTTTTAATATTTTTTTCTTTATTTTGTGCACTTGATGTTTTGATTATTATGTGATGGGAGGAATTTCTTTTCTGGTCTAGTCCATTTAGATTTCTGTAGGCTTTTTATATGTTCAGAGGCATCTCCTTCTTTAGGTTAAGGAGGTTTTCTTCTATAAATTTGTTGGAGATATTTACTGGCCTTTTAAGTTGGGAATCTTCACTCTCATCTATACCTATTTTCCTTAGGTTTGATCTTCTCATTGTGTCCTGGATTTCCTGGATATTTTGAGTTAGGAGTATTTTGCATTTTGCATTTTCTTTGACAGTTTTGTCAATGTTTTTCATGATATCTTCTGCACATGAGATTTTGTCTTCTGTCTCTTGTATTCTGTTGGTGATGCTTGCATCTATGACTCCTGATCTCTTTCCTAGGTTTTCTATCTCCAAGGTAGTCTCCCTTTGAGTTTTCTTTATTGTTTCTACTTCCATTTTTAGATCTTCAATGGTTTTGTTTACTTACTTCACCTGTTTGGTTTTGCTTTCTCGTAATTCTTTAAGGAATTTTTTTGTTTCCGCTTAAGAGCTCCTACCTGTTTACCTGTGTTCTCTTGTTTGTTTGTTTTTTATTTGGAGTTATTTATGTCCTTTTAAAAGTCCTCTATCATCATCATGAGAAGTGATTTTAATTCTGAATCCTGTTTTTCCACTGTGATTGGGTGTCCAGGACTTGCTATGTTGGGAGAACTGGTTTCTGATGATGCCAGGTAGACCTTGGTTTCTGTTGCTTATGTTCTTGTTCTTTTGCCATCTGGTTATGTCTAGTGCTACCTGCACTCACTGTCTCTGACTGGAGTCTGTCTCTTCTGTTATCTTTGTCGTCTCGAAGCTCTTCAGAGTCCAGGTGTCTCTGTGGTCCTGTGATCCTGTGATCCTGAGCTCCTGGGTGCTAGGGCTCCTGGGACTCAGGCTGCCTCTGGGATCCTGAAATCCTATGATCCTCAGTGTGTTAGAGCTCCTAGGAGCTCAGATTCCTCTGGGTGTTGTGGGATTGGGTGCAGAGCTATGATCCTGGTAGTGTTAGAGCTCTTGGGAGTCCAGCTTCTTCAACTGCTCTTTGAGTGCAGGGGATTCTCTGCTGCTCTGAGTAGAGAGAGTGGTTCCTCTAGGATGGATCAGGATATGTCGTCTTCAGTGAAGCTGTCCAGCTAGGAGCTGGCCTCAGCAACAAGGGCTAAGCAGAGGGGACAGAGGGGAGTGGTATTCGGGAGGGTGGGGTTTGGTTAGGTAATGGGTCCTGAGTGAGCTGGTCTTCCAGCTGCAGCTCCAGGGCTTCTGGTTTGGGGGAGGGTTCTTATCTGCTGCTCTGAGTGCAGTTTTTCCTCTAGGATGTGTCAGCATATGGTGTCTTCTGTGGAGCAGACCAACTAGGAGTCTGCCCCAGCAAAAAGGACCAAGCCAGGGGCAGAAGAGGAGTGGTATTCTGGAGGACAGGGTTTGGTTGGGTGATGGGTCCTGAGTGCCCCAGGCTCCCAGATGCAGCTCTTTGGCATAGGGTTTTCTGCTAGGGTTCCAACCCACAGCTCTGAGTACAATGATTCCTCTAGAATGGAATCCAGCCTCAGCATTTTAGACATTTTGCCAGCAGAGTCGCATCCTTAAATCAAGTCTTGTAAATTTAAAAATGATTTTTCCTATTACAGTTTCTAGAAGCTTTGAATTTCTGTATGTGGTTTAAAATTAACTTGTTAATTTTGAAATATCATCTGGAATTTGCAATTTTCTGGGACGTTAAAATCAAATGAGCTGTGGATTAACATTTTAGAATGATATTTTCAGTCTCAACATGATACAGCTATTTACCTAGTTCCTTTTAATTTATTAATCTTCTTTTCAGAAATTTTATATACCAGTTTCAAATTTGTTTCCTCACATCTTTAGCAGTTGAAATATTATATATGATTGTTTTTTTCTAATTTACTGTTTTTTTACTGTCTATAGTACTATAATTGATACTTATCAATCAATTTCCTATAGTAACCTGAGTGAGTTTACTTAGTGCCATGGTTCTAAGATGGTGGGTTGCAACCCTTTGGCAAACCTCTATCTCCAAAAATATTTATTTCTCAATTAAAAACAGTAGCAAAATTACAGTCATGAGGTAGCAACAAAAATAATTTTATGATTGGGGTCACCACAACATGGGGAATTGTAATTAAATGTTGGTCCATTAGGAAGGTTGAGCAACACTAAATATAAATATATCTGGCAAATAATTATAGTCAGATATTTTGCATAAAATATATTGCTAAAACATTCTGACATCATTAATTTTTTTTCATTTTAAAATTTAGAGTTTGAATGACATGTATTCATTTATCAGTTTTATTGGGCTAAGTAGAACTGTGCAATTATAGTTTCAAACAAGGATAGAAGACTTAATTGATCATGAGGTTTATTGTAGGTATATTTTTTAACAGTTATCACAGAATGCTTCTATGTAATCAAAATTGAATAAATGTAGCCTAGGAGAGAGTTTCAAATTTTTTTGAGAGTTTCAAATTTTTGCTGACTGCTTTTACAGAATTTACTGAGGATGAAGTCAACTACGTTTCCATGTTGTTCTTATTTAGCTTTTATTCTACGGAGTGAGGTGTTCTATGAGACATTTTCCTTTTCAGACATGAATATGACAGTCTTTGACCATAGATATGCATCCCTATTCTAATCCACTTCTGCCCTCCCTGCTGGCCATAGTCAACTTCCTCTATAAGTTCTCTTCTGCTTCCATGATAGAAAGCATGTGTTCCTTGTCTGTCTGACTCCAGTTTACTTTATCTGGAATTAGGATGTCTGACATCATCCATTCTTTAACGTCATGAGATCACTTCTTATTGATTTCTTACTGATTTAGATTAAATTTAAAAGAATGTATACCCAGAGTGGTAGGTAGAGCTGAATGATACTACAGTTCTATTTTGAACTTTAGAATTCAATACTGAATTCCATGTTTGGGGGTTGTTACTTTACTACCAACAATATATAAGGATTCTTCTTTTCCTACCTCTTTACCAGCATTTCTTATATCAGTATCCTTGATAACAGGACTTCTGTGAAGGAAGCATGGTAAAATTTCAATGTGTTTTTAAAATATTTCTTGTGTGTGTGTGTGTGTGTGTGTGTGTGTGTGTGTGTGTGTGAATGTGTGTATGTGTCCTGTAGTTTAGCTTATGGTCAGTACCACTGTGGTTGATGCTCTTAGTAGGATGGCCCGTTATACCCTGCTTAAAATATCCAATCTTTTTTTCTAGGCCAAATTCCTGAAGTGTGTCTTAATTCTCTAAATAAAAGTGCAACTCTCAGGAGAACAACATAGGAAAGGAAGGCTATTTAAGAGTGGTGAAGAAGGGAAGGTATTGAGAAGTCAGTTCAGTTCAGTTCAGTTCAGTTCAGTTCAGTTCAGTTCAGTTCAGTTCAGTTGTGAGTCAGTGCATTGAGTGCACCAAAATAGAATTGATTTCCTTTGTGAGTTCATGTAGTTCATTCAGTGCAAGTCAACAGTTGAAGACTGAATAAGAAGAAGCCTGAAGGTAGGAAAAACAATTGCTAGAGTTAATTTGGGGCCAAGCAGAGCAATTCAGTGAGAAGCTGAGAGAAGCTGAGAGAAGCTGAGAGAAGCCAGATTGAATCAGCTTTGAGAGGAGTTCTCAGGCAGAACAGCTGAGATGAACCAGCCAGACAGAAAGAGCTAGAAAGGGTAAGTTTATTCAGCAGTAAGCCTTCGAGAGGACAATTGCATCAAGCAAATAAAAGTTACTTCTATAATATTGAACCATTGAGTTATTTCCTTTAATTTTTCTTTTCTTCATTAATTTATTTATTTACTTTATGTCCTGATCACAGCCTCCCTCTCCTTCTAGTCCCCCCTTACACATCCCCTCCCCCATTTCCTGTCCCCTTCACATCTGAGAAGGGGGAGATCCCAACCACACTATATATGATGAATCAACCTTTCATCTTTTGAATGAAAACTAAAAGACGATGTATGATTTTTGTATTACGTTATTATTTGAAACTATTTTATTTAGAAAGCCACCATGACATCTCAAGTCAGTGAAGGGCTAGATACATCCTCTCCCACTGAAGTCAGACAATGCTCAGTTAGGGTAGCAGGTTCCACAGACAGGCAATTCAGTCACAGTAAGCTCCTGCTCCAGTTGTTGAGGTACCTGCATACAGACCAAGGTGTACATCTGCTACATATATGCCAGAGTAGGTGGGGCTGTTGCTAGGTCCAGCCCGTGTAGGCTCTTTGGTCTGTCTTTGGGAGCCTCCAAGTGTTCAGGCTAATTTACTTTGTTTGTCTTCTTGTTAAGACGGTGTTCATGAGTAGCAGTATCATTGTATGTTTGAGACTGGAAGATGATATTTGTGTGTGATTGTGCATGTGCATGTTAGTGCATCAGTCTATCATTTGTATTTATATCTGTTATCTATTGGGTTTAGGTCAATATCGTAATTACTATAATTTTATAGTAATTATATTTTCACTATTATATTACTAAACACTTTATAGTGTGCTTTACTAAAATTTTATAATCATTTTGACACCACTATCATCATTATTCTAACTTGTTTGCAAATTCTTCTGAATTTCTTAAGTTTTGATTTTGGAGTCCTTACTGAATATCAGAATTATCAATGTAAATCTTTAAACCTTTTTCTTACTCTTATTGAACAAAATTATCATTGCCATCTCTGTTTTATTTTATTACAAGGGTTGTTTCTAAACTCTAAGGTCTGATTTTTATAAAACATACAGGTACATTTGATTTTGCATATTGCTTTTGATGTTTTTATGTAGAAGATTTAAGAGTTTTTGGTTTTTATAGATTGTGTACATGTGTGTGTGTGCACATGATCACACTAACTTGAAGGTGGATGCCCTCAGAAGCCAGTCAAGGTGTCAGATCATCTACCTGCAGTCCCAGGAATTTGTGAGCCACCACTAATGCATTCTGTATATTATCCGCCTTTGAGAGAGCAGCGGACACACTTAACTATTCATTGTCACTCCAGACCCCTGTTGCTGATTTCTTTTTGTAGAGTGCAATGGATTCTCTGTGTTGATAGCTCACTCCTTCAAAGAAAGTACCATTTTTCTTTTTCTTACTTTACCTGATGTATTTTTCCCTGCCTCCCCAGCAAATATATTCACAGCAGAACTGTGTGAATTGCTCTTGATCATGTTCATTCTTTCACTATTAAAAATGAAGTTATTTGTACATTTCTATGTGACTTAATTAGGATAATAACATGTATTGTAATTCTAGGTTTCCAGAATTGCCAGATGGAATGGTTGTTAAACTTGAGACATATGTAGCAGAGGTCTACTTGGTCTGGCCTCCATGGAAGAAGACACAATTCTCAAGAGTCTTGAGTGCCCAGAGAAGCAGAAAACTTGGTGGGGTGTGGGGAATAACCTCTCGGAGGCAAGGAAGATGAGGGATGTGATGAGGAACTGTGGAAGGAGGAATGATGGGGGAAATGTCTGGGATGTACATAAGTAAGATAATTTAAAAAAAAAAACTGTAATGAGCATAATTTAAAAATGTCCTTTAGACATGTAAAACTAGCAAAGTCAGGATTGCCACTATATCCAAGGCTGCATGGGTAAGCAGAATCCAGTGACATCATTCACTCAAGATAAGCAGACACAGTCCTAGAACACCACAGCATCCGCTGGATATGGATATGAGGAGAGGCTAACAGTAATGCTCCTCTCTCTACATCTGGAGAGACACTACTTTGATCAGGGTTGTGGCTAGAGTCTCCCTGAGGATTTTGACCCTCAAACCAGAGATTTCTGTTAAGAGACTGGACCTTCACTTAAGATTTGTCACACAAGTGAGCAGCTTTAGGGAGATATATTTAGGAGCATAGTTAAGAATTTAGTGTGAGAACAGTTTGTGATAAGCCTCAGCATATAACTGTTGTTATACTAACTATGTGTAGGTACCTTCTTTCTAAAGAAAAGAACACTTGACCAGGAATTGAGTCTTGACTGCATAGCTTGCCCTCCAGCCTGAGATGAACCAACAAGTCTCTGGGAGTCAGCTTTGTTCTCAGAAACAGCAGGGAAGAAAGATGGCCACAGGGGCATATGAACCAAAGTTGCCATTGAAGGGAATGAGATTCTCCATGACTGCTGCTTGTTATGGGGGTTTGTGATAATAACAAAAAACTGAGACAAGAAAATAAACGGGTTGTTTCTCCACCGTTTCTTCAGGGGCCAAGGAAATTCTCTGTGGCTTGTCTTAAAACTTCAGAAAAGCATTTCCTCAGTTTTTGTAGTCTTTACAGCTTAATAGCTACTAAGATTAAATAGACAGTAATTTGCATAAAAACACTTTAACAGAAACTCACACAAAATGATCCTGGTGTTCTAAAGTGAGAGGGGGGAAAACTGTATTATTTTCAAATATTAATATAAACTATTTTCTTGCTATTACCTCTACCAGGTTTAAATAAAACGATTTATGAATTTACTTCATTGGATTTTCATTATTCAAAACTCTCCATTTCTTCATAGAGCTGCATGTATCCATTCGCCACGACTTTGCGCATTCCTAGAGGACTGTCTTTACCTGGCTTCGCAAGATGTGTTTCCTGCCACTTGTAAAAAACAGTTTTATGTTAGGAACAGTTTAGTTTATTATTATATATAAAAATGCATTTTCAGTCGTTAGAAAATATTACACTACAGAAAATTTTATAGATATATTTCTCCATTTTTTGGTTACATTTTGTTTTAATAAAGGAAAATGCTATGAAAGCTATTACTTTTGCTTGTTTGTATGCAAGTGATGCTTCTGATTCCTGTGTGCATCCTGCTTCTTCATTATGACATGTTTTCATATTCAAATGCTCTCAGTTATTAGCTTTACTATATTTCTTTCACTCTATTGTTCTTCTTTTTGTGGTCCTCATAGTAGTAAAAGTTACAGTAGTGATCACTAGCTTACTGTTGGCCTCTTGCTCACATTAAGTGTGTAATACCACATGCATAAGTATCAATATTTCACTGTAAATTTTGTTTTAGAAATTTTTATGAGTTCAATTTTAAATATGAAAATATATAACTTGACTGTAAGTTCACTTTCCTCCTTTCTTTTTTATTGCAGACATTCTCTTCTGTATTTTTCTAATTTTATCAATTAAGTTTTTATTTATTTACATACCAAATGCTATCCCCCTTCCCAGTCCCCCCTCATAGTGTTCTTTCTCCAACCCGCCTCACACAGTGGGAGAGGATGGACCTAATCGTTCCTATTTTTCTAGATTTATTTTTTCAGTTTGTGCTTAGTTTTCCTCCAATTTCTGAGTCATATGGAAACTATTAAAAACTATTAAAACTATCTCTTTTGATCAATTTTTAAGAAATAATAAAAATATTTATAGAAATATATATATACACAAATATATATACACACATGTGTGTACATATATACACACGTGCATTCACACACACATATATATATATATATATATATATATATATATATATATATACCCTCTCCCCTCCTCCTCTTCTTTGCTGTCACTTTCTTTCTTTCTTTCTTTCTTTCTTTCTTTCTTTCTTTCTTTCTTTCTTTCATATATATATATATATATATATATATATATATATATATATATATTTCCTAAATATAGCCAGTTCAATTTGGATAATGTTACTCATTTGCATGTTGTGTTACTCATTATATATATCACAAAATATTGATATGTTTTATATATGTAAAAATTATAAACATATACATCATATACTTATATGTATACATATACATGTATGTATGTATATTATGACCAGCAACTAATTCTAACTAATGTTAGAATTGGAATTTGGAACCTTAGTACCTACAGATATTGCAAGTACACATAGGAACCTACCAGAATCTTACTACTTAAGAGACAGAGACAAACAGAGGACCTATTGAGTAAAATGGCTACATACACAGAGGATATCAGTAAACTCTGGATTCTAGTCCAAAAAATCATGTGATAATTAATGCTAATCTGAAGTTGATAAGATTCTATATTTGTCATTCTTGAAATTCTTGAAAACTTGAAATCTTTCTGCTCCACAGATATTAAATAACCCTAGGAAGACATTTTTTTTAAAAAAAATCTTTGCCAAAAAGTGATTAATTAAAGAATGGTTCCTATTTGATTTTTACTGTTCAAGTTCATTTAATTCATTTGTGAAATACATTATTATTTTGAATTGAAACTATTTACAAATGATGCAAGTATCTTTCAAGTTTTTATTATAGTACATGCCAATCATGAAAGTTAGCATTGTATTCCAATGAGGACAGTCAAAGCTTACACACAATGCTGTCCCTGCTCCCCCCAAAAACAAAATCAAGTGTGTTGTCATATATTTAAATTCATGTTAGAAGTTATACATTTAATATTACATTTATTCTATGAAGTACATTAGGAAATAACATTTCTTGATTTCTAAAAATTAAAATTTTAATAATAACCATGGCAAGAAGACCCTTTAAAATGAGAAGTTGCTCATATGTGGACCACTGCATAAGCACAGCTATCCCTGAAAGTCAACCAGTAACAGTTGAAACTGAGCTCTGCTCCTACTATCTCTTCCTTTTCTTCTTTTTTTATTATTTATTAATCACTTTATTCATTTACATATCAAATGTAATCCTTCTTCCCAATCTCTCCTCCACCAAACCTCCTCCTTCCCCCTCTCCTTTGCTATCACTGCGTCTTTCTTTCCTTCTCTCTCTGTCTTCCTTTCTTCCTTTCTTCTTTCTTTCTTTCTTTCTTTGTTTCGTTCTTTCTTTCTTTCTTTTCTTTTTTTCTTCCTTTCTTTCTTTTACAACCCAGTTGTTACCCCTTCCCAGTTCACTTTCCCCAATCCCTCATCCCATTCCTCCTACACCCTGTCTCCAAGAGGATGTTCCCTCATTCCTCATTTCATGAACCCCATCTACCCACTCTCTGGGGCCTCAAGTCTCCCCAGGATTAGGTGTTTCTTCTCTCACTGAGGCCAGACCAGGTAGTCCTCTGCTGCATATGTGTTGGGGTCTTGGACCAGCTAGTGTATGCTTCCTGTTTGGTGACTCAGTGTCTGAGAGATCTCAGAGTCCTGGTTTGTTGAGATTGCTAGCCTTCGTATTAGGTCACCCTCTTCCTCAGTTTCTTCCAGCCTTTCCCCAATTCAACCACAAGGGCCTCTGTCTTCAAACCATCAGTTGGTTGTTAACTATCTGCTAGTCAGCTTCTTGTTGGGCCTTTCAGAGGGCAGCCATGCTAGGCTCCTGTCTGTAAATATATCATAGCATCAGTAATAGTGTCAGGCCTTGGAGTCTCCCTTTGAGATGGATCCCAATTTAGGACAGTCACTGGACCTCCTTTCCCTCAGTCTCTTCTTCATTTTTGTCCCTGCAGTTTTTTTAGACAGGAACAACTCTGGGTCCGAGTTTTGACTATGGCAACCCCATCCCTCCACTTGATGCCCTATCTAATGGAAGTGGATTATACAAGTTCCCTCTCCCCACTCTCGGGAATTTCATCTAAGGTCCCTTCCTTTGAGTCTTGAGATTCTTTCACATTCCAGGTCTCTAGTGCATTCTAGAGTCACCCAACCTCCCACCTCCTGAGGCTGTATATTTCCATTCATTCTGCTGGCCTGTGAGGCTTCACTCCTGGTCCCCCAATACATAATCATGTTCCCCTTTCCCCTTTCCCTCCCATTTTCCTATCCCACCCAATTCTCTCCCTTCCTCTGCTCTCTGCTTTCTTCTCCCTCCCAAGTAGGGTTGAAGCATTCTCATTTGGGCCCTTTGGCTTGTTAACCTTCTTGAGTTCTGTGGATTGTATCCTAGGTATTCTGTACATTTTTGGCTAATATCCTTTTATTAGTGAGTATATACCATGTATGTACTTTTGGGTCTGAGTTACCTCACTCAGGATGATATTTTCTAGTTCCATACATTTGTCTGCAAAACTCATGATGTCCTCCTTCTTGATACTTGAATAATATTCCACTGTGTAAATGAACCACATTTTCTGTATCCATCCTTCTGTTGTCAGATATCTAGGTTGTTTCCAGCTTCTGGCTATCACAGATAAGGCTGCTATGAACATAGTGGAGCATGTGACCCTATGGTATGATGAGGCATCTTTTGGGTATATTCCCAAGAGTGACATAGCTGAGTCTTCAAGTAGATCTATTTCTAATTTTCTGAGGAACCTCCAGATTGATTTCCAGAGTGGTTGTACCAGTTTGCAATTCCACCAGCAATGAAGAATTATTCTTCTTTTATCACATCCATACCTACATGTGTTTTTATCTTAGCCATTCTGAATGGTGTAAGGTGAAATCTCAGAGTTGTTTTGATTTGCATTTCCCTGATCACTAAGGACTTTGGACATTTCTTTAAATATTTCTCGTTCCTCTGTTGTGAATTCTCTGTTTAGCTCTATACCCCAAGTTTTGATTGAGTTGTTTGGTTCTGATGGTTTTAGAGTCTTGAATTCTTTATATATTTTGGGTATTAGCCCTCTCTTGGATGTGGGGTTAGTGAAGGTTTTTTTCCAATCTGTCCTATTGACCAAAGCTTTTCAGTTTCATGTGGTCCTATTTATCACTTTTGATCTTAGAGACTGAGTCATTAGAGTTCTGTTTAGGAAATATCCCCCTGACCCGGTGCCACTGAGTTCTAGGTTCTTCCCCACTTTCTCTTCTCTTAGATTCAATGCATATTGAGGTACTTGTTCCACTTGGACTTAGAGCTTTGTGCAAGGAAAGTAACAAATATGAATCTATTTTCATTTTTCTACAAAACAATTGCCATTTTGGTTTTCCTCTCTAAGTTGAGAATTTTGCAGGGTATAGTATTCTGGGTGGGCATTTGTGTTCCCTTAGGGTCTGTATAATCTCTTCCCAAGCTCTTCTGGCTTTAAGAGTCGCTGATGAGAAGTCTGGTGTAATTCTGATAGGTTTGGCTTTACATGTTACTTGGTCTTTTTACCTTACAGCTTTTAATATTCTTTTTTTGTTCTGTGCATTTAGTGTTTTGATTATTATGTGACAAGCTGATTTTCTTTTCTGGTCTAATCTATTTGGTGTTCTATAGGCTTCTTGTATATTTATGGCCATTTCTTTCTTTAGGCTGAGGAAGTTTTTTACTCTGATTTTGTTGAAGACATTTTTGGGTTCTTTGAGCTGGGAATCTTTGCTCTCTTTTATTTCTATTATTCTTATGTTTGATCTTTTCATTGTGTCCTGAATTTTCTGGATGTTTTGAGTTAGAAATTTCTTCATGTTTTGTGTTTCTCTTGACCATTGTGTCAGTATCTTCTAAGATATCTTCTACACCTGAGATTCTCTCTTACATCTCTTGTATTTTGTTGTTGATACTTGCATCGGTAGTTCCTGACCTCTTTCCTAGGTTTTTCCGTTTCCAGGGTTGTTTCCATTTGTGTTTTCTTTATTGTTTCTACTTCCATTTTTAGGTCTTGGGTGGCTTTATTCAATTCTTCCTCTGTTTACCTGTTTTTTTTCTGTATTTCTTACAGTGAGTTATTTATATTCTCTTTAAAGGACTCTATTGTCTTCATGAGACAGGATTTTAGATTAGTATCTTGGTTTTCAGATCTGTTGGGATATCCAGGGCTTGCTTTTGTAGGAGAACTGGGTTCTGATGGTGCCAGATTATATTGGCTTCTGTTGCTTATGGTCTTGAGCTTGCCTCTCACCATCTGGTATCTCTGGCATTAAACGGCCTGGGTCTCTCTGGAGCCTCCTTCCTGTGTTCCTGGGTTGCTGCAAATCTCCTGGGAGACCTGTTACACTGGCTGTGGCAGATCTCCTGAAAGGCCTTCAGATTATTCGGTCTTCAGAGGAGCATGCACTACAATGATTTGTTGCTCTGGCTCCAGCAGCAAATCTGGGAGGCCTTCAGATGGTGGGTCTTTTGCCCTGGGTGCAGCAGAACACCTTGTGGGCCGTTAGACTGTGAGGTCTTCAAAGGGGCAGAGAAACTGATGATCTGCTGAGGTAAAGTTCATTTTTATTTATTTATAATATTTTAAAAAATAGTAAGCAGATTTAAGGTGGTTTTAAGTCTTTAAGTACTTTTATTTAATTTTCCAATAAAACCAAATTATTGAAGTCATTTTTCTTTGTTCTTTAAAAATGAAACCTGACTCTAGCTTTCTACAGTGTTCACCAAGGCACACTGGACGTCGTGAGGATGTGAGCTCTGATGTTGTTTACATTTTCACTCAGTTGAATACCTTGCATCTTAATAAATTTTTCAACTATACCAGAAAAAAATATAGTAACAGTTGTGTAGTCAAACTCTCTAAATTTATTTTAAACACTAACACGTATTTGAATTCTTGGTTTTGTATACCAATTTTGTAATGTATTTGTCTAGCTGGCTAGCAGCTTTAGGCTTGGATTTTGAAATTGTGATTTTGAAAAGAGTCAAATATTGCAATCAAGAGCCCAGAAGAAATCCCTCATCAAATTAGAATCCACCAGAAAAATTGGACCTTAGCTAATTAACTATGCTCTTAAGAATTTTTCTGAGAAGTGAACTCAATTTAAAATTAAATTAAATAAATTAAATATATTCTAAAATATGATAGCTCAAAACCCATTAATTTCAGTTAAGCTGGTTCTAACCAGCTAACTCTTGTTTTTATGACCTGAAATACCTCTTACTTCAAGCAGTTACAAAGCAGTTACATATTTAACAGTACAGAGGGTATGAGTTGCATATAAGACAGTGTTAAATGCTATTAACTTGGCTGAATACAAATATATATATATATATATATATATATATAACAAATATATATATATATATATAACTTTTATCATTCAAGCATAAATAAAAGTGTAAACACAGAGTAGTGCTTAAGATTCTGAAATAGAATCATTAAATTGACTTAAAGAAAAAAGCTTCCTCTTTTGAAACTAGAAATTATTTCCAATGCGAGTGTTTATTGGCATGGTACTTATTGAACTTTATCCTGTTTTGTGTAAGAAAGTATATTTTAGCTATGCTTTCCAATTTTATTACATACTTCTCTATAAACATTGTCTGGAAACCCACCTCCTACCCCATATACATAATATTTTGTTGCTTCAGAGTTATGAAGGACTAAAATGTCTATTATACTCAAATGTTTTAAAAGTGATTTTTGTTACTGTTTAAAAGACTTAAGTGTAAAGACCTACACTACACACACAACAGGTGTATAAAACCTGTTAGATGTGGTTGTTAAACATGTGCTTTGATTTTAGCAATTTCTAGAAGGTGGCTTTTCAGTGTTTCTCTCACAGAGTATAGGAGAAAATGTGTACATACAGTGAGCTTGATTTAATGATTTTATGATGTAAAAATATTTCACTGTGGTGTTGCACATAGTAATAATGTGCACTCAATTTACTTAAACGATTTAACATTAAGAACAATGAAAGAAGATATGTTTATTTCATGCAGAAGTTTGAGGGATACAGAGACATGTCTACACCCTGTGGTAGTGTAGTGCCAGAAAAATGTTAGTGATCCCAAAAAAGAAAACACAGAGGAGCTGACCTGATGCAACTCACAGCAGGGTCTTCATTCTTTTCCAGCTAGCTTGAGATCCTTCAATGTACTGTTGTCACACAGGTTGGTTTTGGTGGTAAAGGAACCCTGCATATCTATCAGGGCAAGGCTTTATAGGAAGCAGCAAGCAGGGGGTTAATGTGCAAACATCTAATTGGAAAGCTATTGTGGCCTTTAACATAATTAGCTGGTGCTGGGAGTTATATCATAAACTTAGTTTCTGTTCCTCTCTTGTGAGACAGGTTAGGCTGGTAACCTGGGTGTGAAGGTTTGCTGGGAAAATAACCTGGAGACACTGGTCTTGTTGGAGATTAGCCTAGAGACTATAGCTAGGTGCTGGTTTTGCTGAGGGGCAACTTGGAAACTAATGCTATGTACCATGCTGTTAGTTTACTTGAGTTCAAACTTAGGACATGCCCTATAAAATGGAGTCTGAATTTGAAAGATTGGGTCTCTCAGTAGGAAACTGGCACAGGTGTATAACTTTGGAATAAGCAACAGCTACAGGCAAAGTATCTGAAAGATGGTTAGTCCTACACCTTGTGGTAATTGCTCTTTATTCAATAAGTAAAAATCATTGTGCCCCCAGGTCAGCCCTGTTATTCTGTGTGCTTCAGAACTGACTGTTTTGATTAAATCACAAAATGATATCATGGCTGAATTGCAGAATTTCTTTGAGTGACAGAAGAAACTATATTTAAAGAAGTATGTTTAGTTACATAAGGTCATAAAGATCAAATATCGTGAGTAAGAGATATAACAGGCTCTTTAGAAATAAAGAAAAAAATGGACAGAATGGAATACACAGTTCTCAAAAAAGACATAATGTTGCATTATTAAAATGTACAAATTTATTTATTTATTTATAATATCGAAATGCTCGCAACTGAACTGTTTTATGTAAATTAGACAAATGCTGTATCTCTGAGCTAAAGCCTAGCCTAGGAAAATATAGATTTTTAATAGTGTCTTGACAGACAAGTTAGTGGCTAAATATAGGTTGTGAGCACAAATTAAGAGATAGAACCAGTAGGCCTGTATGATGTAGTGAAGACACAAAACCAATAAAGTATTGTGCATTAATGATCAAATTTATATTGTTGTTTTATACATTTGTTTATATATCACACTGTATACACTGTAGTAATTCTATAATAATTTAAATATTTTAATAAATAATTATTTGGTGAGATGCTTTGAGTATCTATCATTAAGGCTTAATCAAGCATAAAACTTTGAAAACACAATTAGACATTGATATTATTACAAAGATGCAGAAGTATAATTTTCACATAGTCTACAACTTAAATGCCCAGCAATGGTTTCTGGTCCATTATTACTCTGTTGTATTATTTTCAGAAATATGCTAATAAATTATAATTACTCCCATATCTATGTACATACAGATTACTATTTCTTTATTTGAGCATCAACTGTACTAAAATTGTTAGTTAAATAAACTAAACAAAGTTTTTATGCAACAAAAGTCAAAATTTGTTTTTAATGATGTAGTAAAAGACTAAAATGAAAAAATAAGAACTTGGAATTATATCAATGTTTAATAGTTCATAAAGGGAACAATGAAAATTATGCACAGCATGTATATGTGAAATTACTGCAGCAATATAATAATGATGTTTAAATATTACATTGCATTTTAGTATTCTAGATTTTTTCATTCTTTCCATTTATTAAAAATAGATTCTTTCCTCATACAATATATCCTGATCATAATTTTCCCTCTCTCTTCTTCTAGTTTCTCCCTATCTCCCCTTTTCTGTGAATCCATTCCCCGTCTCTCATAACAAAGAAACAGTCTTCTAAGAGATAACAACCAAACAAGACAAACTAAGATACAATAAGAGAAAGCAAAACGTTCACATCAAAGTTGGAGAAGTCCACCTAACAAGAAGAGAAGGGTCCTAAGAGGAGGTACAAGAGTCACAGACCCATGTATTCTTACACTTGGGAGTTCTCCCATTGTCTGTCATCCCCTCTGGCCCTTACTAACCACTTTTCAACAGAGCTTCTCTTTTCTGAGCTTGAGGGTGCAGATTTGAAGGGGACATCAGAGTTAAATGCACTTTCTTCAAGATAACTGGCTATGGGTCACTGCATTTTTCCCATCTGCTGCCAGAGAAAGCTTCTCTGATGATTATGAATAAGGAACTTATTTATGAATATAGCAGAATATTATTAGGTATCATTTTATTGATAGCTTTTTTTTCACCACTAGTTTTACCCGAGAAAACTGTACCACCTATTCTCTGGTTCTTGGTCACCCAAGCAGAAAGATTAACTTGTAAGTGCTACAATTAAGAATATTTGCTCTTTTAAAGGATAAGGGCTCAGCTTTTCAACACCCACATAGCAACTGCCAACCTTCAGCAATTTCAGTTTTGATGTATCCTTTGCCCTCCTGGATTTTTCAGCCACTGAGCATACATATGGTTCACAGACCTACATGCAGACAAAACACCACACACATAAATTCTTTAAAGTTTAGAAAAATTTACATAAAATTGTAGAAATATAATTCTACCAACTTTAAAATACTTCTAATTCTTGGCAACCCTGAATTTAAATCAAGAAAATATATATGCAATACATTTGTCTAAAGTAGCTTTCTCTACGACGGATCTTCACTGTTATCATGGTTACAGAGTCTGTTCTACTTATGCATGTTGAGTTTCTGGCTCTTAAAGACCAACTACAGCTTACATCATTTGAGTTATCCTATAATTTCTACATGTACAGTTTCTACTTTTGCTTATAAAGAGAAATGAAGCATAAGACTTAAATACACTGAAAACAATTTATGGTTTAATACTTTAAGTTTATCAGACTAAGTTTATTTTAATAACAGGGGAACACTAGCATAGAGTGGTAGAACTATAAGAACATTCTGACATTTTACGTCACCTAGTGCACACAAAATCTAGAAAACTAAGCAAAAGGAATCACATGATCAGAGTGTGTGAATTCATATCTGAGTGTCCTTCCCTGTAGGATATGCTTCCAAAATTATGCCTTAAGCATATTTTCCAAAGTCTATGAAAGAGGTCTCAGAGCAGGTGACATTTGAAACTATTTGTTCACTCTTTGTAATTTTTTTTCTGAAGAAAATACTCTTCTTCAGAGTTGCCTAGTAAAGAACAAGTAAAATAAAGTACAAAGTCCTTTGTATGATGCCCCCAAAGAAGAGAAATAAACAGACTACACTTTTCATGGAGCTTTCCTATCACAGCTCTCATTGTAACCCACCATGTGTCATGAATGTCACTTTTTCTAACATTTTTTACCTTATTGCTTTTATACCAAACCCAGTGAGATTAATAAGGGACAAGTTTATTTATCCTGGTATACAGTTTGAGGGTATAGCCTGTTTTCATGCATAACATGGTATCAGAAACCTAAGGCATGGATCACAGTGCATCTTCAATCAGAAAATGGAGAGCAATCAATTCAATTAGTATTTTTTCTTATTTACTAGAAAATCTCATTCTATGGAATTGTGTTACCCAGACATAGGATGAGTCTACCAACCCTAATTAACATAATCTAAGAATTTCCTCACAGACTCACCCAGTTGTTTGTTGGCCAGGTCATTTGGGACACTGTTAATTTTAATATCAGTATTAAACATTACATTGCCTGATACCCATGAGGATAGTTAAAAGAAATATCTCATTTCCAAGGGCTGCCTCTTTAATGGGTATATTTTCTTCCACTTATTTGCTTTGAACATTTTGGTATAACAATGTGAATGATGAACCTTAAGACCTAAAAACACCCTTTTATGATAATATCAAAGTTCGGAATTTAAAATGTTTTAAAAAACATCTGTATTGAAGCAATAAACAGAGTGTCAACATTACCAGGACTTCCTATGTGAGTTGCTGCTCTCCTGAGCATGCTATCTTCAAGTTTTCTATCTAAAACCTTGTGGTAGTTTGATTAGGAATGGCCCGGTTAGATTCAGGTGTTTGGATGCTTGGCCAGAAGGAGTGACATTACTAGTAGATGTGGCCTTGTTGCAGTAGGTGTGGCTTTGTTAGAGGAGCTGCATCCCTGGGGAGCTAGGGGTATACATTTTGAGGTCTCAGAAGCTCAAGCCATGTCTAGTGTGGCTTTTACTGCCCGTTTCTTGTGGATTCTGTTATAGAACTATTAGCTCCTTCTCCAATGCCATGTCTTCCTATATGCCAACATGTGGATCCCTTCCACGATGATAATAGACTAAATCTCTGAAACTGTATGCCAGTCCCAATGTTTGTTTGTTTGTTTGTTTTTTAATAAATGTTGCTGTGGTTCTGGTTTCATTCTGAAACAATAGAAACCCTAAGACAAAAGAGAAGTAAAAATCATCTTTTATGTTTGACTTTATTAAAAATTGATGTGAAAAACAAATACATCACCCCAAAACATAAATTAGAAGAATGTTATTTAAATTATTACAATAAACCTTACCATTTTTATTCAAGAATTTGTATAACTAAATAACAAAATTTATTAGCATAATTAGTTATATGTAGCACAATTGTAAATAGGTTAAAAAACATATTTATCACCTGGAAGAAGAGAAGAATTATATTTATTTTATATTTATTTTCCTAACTAATTTGTGTATGTATTTTACCAAATCTTGTTTATATAAATGGCCATCATTCATTGAATGCATTGTGTTTATAAAAAGATAAAGGAGAGAAGGACTATATTTGGTGGAGTTGTAGTTAGGTATGGGGGAAGCAGGAACCTTTGCAGGCCCATCCTGAGGTATCCCTTCCCCCCTGAGAGGCCAGCCACATGACAGTACATTATAGAATAAAGTTTATTCAGGACATGGGGTGGGGAGCTGAGAGGGTAGGAGAGAGAGAGGATTACAGAGAGAGTGGGGAGAGAGAAGGATGAGAGGGAAGGCGAGGAGGAAGGAGAGGAAGAGGAGGAGGACAACAAAGAGGAGGAGAGGCAAGCCATGAGCATATGGAGAGAGAGGGAGAAGTGAATGGGGAAAGAGTGAGGAAGGGGCAAGAGGACAGAGCAGGAGCAAGAAGACAAGAGCAAGAGAGCGCAGAGTGGGCAAGCAGCCCCTTTTATAGTGAGTCAGGCATACCTGGCCACTGCCAGGTAACTGTGGGGCAGAGCTTAGGCAAAATGCTAACACAGTGTATAAGTTGCAGAGAGTGAAGTTTTATCTGTGATGCTTACATTGATTTCTTGGATTCCAATGCATATGGCTGGTGGAATAAAATCAGTGCATGAGTAGAACAGTTTTAGTAAATACAAATATATCTGCAATGATAAGCCAAAAAAAAAAAAATTAAACTATCGAGAAAGTTCATTCCCATCATGGAACTATAATATTAGTATGTGTTTGTTCAAATGCTTGCTGTTTTGAAGGTCATTAACCAAATGCTCTGGATTAGCAAGGGAACAGAAAGTACCCCATTTTAAAATGTGAAGTGTCTTTTTAAAATATTGTTAATGTGTTCATGTTAACCCCAGAAAGCCAAGCTCTGGCTCCAGCTTACTACTGTCTGAGCTGAGGATCCTAGAGGAGAGAATTATCCTCTGAACTACATTCTCAAGTTGTCATTGAATGAGTTCTTAAACCCCAGGTTCATATCCACTTAGGAAAAAATGGAGGAGTCAGGTTTACACCCAGGTATGCTTCTTAGTGAAGTGAACTCTTCTATTACAAGTTTTTTTTTTTTTTTAAATGCAGCTGCCACTGAAATTGATATGTAGCTCAACTTATATCAATGTTCTTAAAAGACTTCAGTAAAAGGTCTTTCTTCTGAGTACATGTTCAACTTGAGGAACGTGACACTCTAGTATATGAAACTGTACATCTAAATTGTCAAATTTCTGTCTTCATTTTCACTTCAAAATTTGAAAACTATAATTTTTCTAATAATAAATCACATTCACAATTTGTTAACAGATAAAAGCACTTGAATACTACCAAATAGGATATGCTTGTTAAACTTTTTAAAAATTTTTTTAAATTTTTGAGTACTTTATGCATATATGTATTTATCATGTTTCATTTTCCTTCTTGGATTCAACTAAGATGCTGCTCAGCAAATTCTCACCCCAACTTCATGTATTTTTTTTCAATATGCTCTGCTAAGTATAATAAGTTCTGCCCACATCTACATGACTGTGGTGCCATCCACGAGAGTGTGGGACTCCTACAGGTGGGCATGTCTATGTAAATAATCTACATCTTTACGTTTATGGTGCCACCAAAAAGCATTAAAATAAAATACAGAAATTATAGCTTCATTTTTTACAGTCCCTTGGCTACAATCCTTTTCTTCAGCTCAAATAATGGCTTCCTGTTTATGATTGGTCTGCTGGATAAAAATTTGTGTAACCTGTTTGTATCACCACAACTTCTTTTTCTTTCAACTATGCCAGATAATTTCATTAGGAGTAATAGTCTAGTCTGACAGTCATGATATTTTGAAACTGGGAATGCATTGCTTCAGGTTCTTCTGTCTTTCAGAGTTTTCATTGAGGAATCAGCTCTTATTATAATGTCTATCTTTGATATGTGACTTGTGTTTCTGTGTGTGTGTGAATAATCTAGCATAAGGGACTGCAGAGTGAACAGTATTTTGAAGGAAAAACTGGGGTGCTTTGTTGAGAAAGAGTTATGGAGCTCAATACAGAAGATGGGGACAAGCAAGTAATAACACTAAGGATGTTTCAGAAAGCCATAAGAAATTATTTTTATTTACCTTAAATTATACATAACACAATAAGTACATGTGTATATGTGTATACCTTGATGTATATAAGCGTTTATATTTTAAATAAATAAACACACATAAACTATGTATATACATACATAATTTACATAAAGGCAAACTTCCTGGATTGAGATTGCTTCCAGGAAGAAATATAAAAATTCTAACCAAATCTCAACACACATGAGAATCCCCCTTTTGTGTTGCTCAAGTAGACAGTATGCCGGCTATTGCTGTTGCCTTGGCTGCTTTCAGGAGGTTGAAAGTAAGCCCTATTACTAAAAGACACCATAAATCTTGAGATATGGAGAATCTAGTTACTTTCAGACCTGAAAGCCTCCTCCTTAAAGACTGACTATCATGATCCTGGGTGATGCTATGAAAGCTGCCAAGAACGTGAATCAACTCATAGTCCAAGGCAGCTATGCAGCCAGTGAACCTCAACAATGCCCTGCATGATACAATATCACAAAAGATGCAATAGTGGTATTAATATCTTGGCAGTAATAAACAATTATTAATTGGGCCTAAGGTTTACCCACAAAGAAGAAAATCATGCCTGGTACTGGCAAAATAGCCAAACTCCCTGCGGGACTGAGGTTATAGAATCTGACAGAGAAATTACTAGTGTTACTTTACTAAGCCAGCACAATCCCTAACTGCATTTTAAGTATTTATCTTACACCCACAGATAAGTGAAGCCTCCAAAACTTACCAAAGAAGCTTCTCTTCACAACAGACTGAGACCTTTCCAGAAAATCATAGCTAGTCACAATTTAGAGAAAATCTGATTATTCATTGCACAGCCCCAATGAATATAGAGACAGCACAAGTCTTATACTGAGACTAGGGGTACATAATGGAATGTAGGACAGAAAATGTGAAAGAACTAGAGAATCTGCTGCAAAAAATGTATCTAGAAAAGACAGGAAGCTTCATCCCTGATACTTCAGTATATGGCTACCTATACAAGATCTAACAAGGACCATGCCAATAGACATCCTTACATGAATAGGAGAAATTGCATGCCATATCACTAGGAGACAAAGAAGGGATATGAAAATAGGAAAATTGTCTTCTGCTTATAATTAATTATTCAATATCTAGTGGTGGTCTCTGACCATATACATACAAGTAACACTAAATTGATTCTGCCAGTTGTATTTCAGTGTGTGTGTGTCTGTGTTTCATGTCTCTGTATGTGTGTAACAATAACAAAGAAACAAAGGCCAGAAAGTTGAGAAAGAGTGGTGGTAGAGAAAGAGTTGGAAGAAGGAAAGGAAATTGGAGGAAATTATGTAATGTTATTCTAATAAAATTTTAGCAAAATAAAAAGAAAAGATGAATATTTATATCTGGGCCTGAAAGTATTATTCAGTAACTAAAAGCAGTTGCTTTTTTAGAGGACTTGGTTTCTATTCCCAGAGCTTACATGGTAGCCAACAGTCACATATACCGCTGGTTCTAGAGTCTCTGATGTTCTTTCTGGCCTTCTTAACACTGCACACATATAGTGCATAGGCATACATTTAGACAAAACACAAATATATAATTAAAAACAAGTCTTTTAAAAATAGTTTTTAAGCCAGGCAGTGGTTGTGCACGCTTTTAATACCAGCATTTGGGGGGCAGAGGCAGGCGGATTATTGAGTTTTAGGCCAGCCTGGTCTACAGAGTTCCAGGACAGCCAAGGCTATATAGAGAAACCCTGTCTCTAAAAACAATAATAATAATAATAATAATAATAATAATAATAATGATAATAATAATAAAATAAAAATAGTTTTTAAAATGCTGTATTTTTCATTCAGTACTAAACTTGTTCATTCTGAGCATTGTGAAGTGGAACTCTCAGATTTTATTTGAAGCCTGGTACTTCAGAGGGAATATAAACCTGGTTCTATAAATTTGGCCAAAAATCCATGCCAATAAAAGTCAAAGAACAAAGAAGTAACCTCACTTCTATGGTCTAGCTACATTGTCATAGCACTGAATATCAGTCTAAATTTGTATGCTTATATCTACAGACAATACATCATTCAACCTTAATCAGAGATGACCAAAGGAGAAATGTTGTAACAGCTAAGTGCAAAGACTCACAAGGGGTTCAGGACAATACGACATGGGTTGTATAAAATTGTACCCTTTCTCACACCAAATTAATTTCTAATTTATTTAGTATATGTTGGATGAAATTGGAGTTTTAGCAGAGGAAGAAATGTGAGATTCAAATTTAAAAACACTCCACTGGGTGGAATAACCCATCAGGCTAGAGCATCCCAAGAGCAAGTGGTGTTTATATGAACTGTAAAAAGATGCAAGTTCAGTTACCAAGTTGAATAACTTTTGGACAATGTAGAAAACTAATTCCTGACTTCAAAAAACACTAAAAAAGTAAAAACATGTGAAGAACAGGATATAAGCAGCACACACACACACACACACACACACACACACACTCACACACACACACAAACACACACACACACACACACAAACACACACACACACACAAACACACACACACACTCACACACACAAAAACACACACACAAACACACACACAAACACACACACACACTCACACACACAAACACACACACACACAAACACACACACACACAAACACACACACACAAACACACACACAAACACACACACACACAAACACACACACACACAAACACACACACACACTCACACACAAAAACACACACATACACAAACACACACACACACACACACACTCACACACACAAACACACACACACACACAAACACACACACACACAAACACACACACACACACACACACACACACACACACACACACACACACACACACACATTGTCTGACTTCCATTTTTGCATTTTTGTCATAAAGACCTAAATCAAAATTCATCTTACTTCATAGGTAAGATCAGAAAGTAACCAGTTCGGCAAGCCTAGTCAGCATTATAGTTTCATTTACATATTCTTGTGGTACCCAATTTGTGATGTAAACAATGTCACTCTGTAACATGTTAGCATGTGCACACATGGGACATGAAACATATTTGTGCTGAGGAATTGATATAATCATTTAACATGGTTATAACTTTTTATCAGTTTCCATTAAGAAGATAAAAAAGTGTTACATGTTTTTTTTCAACCCTTTTAAAAATGCAAAACTTTCTGGGAGTTTGCAGTATTAAAACTAATGAAGGGAAAGTAGGAAAGAAGAAACACAAAGATAAAACAAAAGAACTAGGAAGAGGGAAGCATTACTGTGAGAAAGAAGTGAGGGATGGAGAGATGGGGGAAGAAGAGGGGGAGGGAGATTTCAGTATCACCCAGTCAAGTCCAGCCTTCTGCCAGGGTCATGGGCCTGTTTTTAATGAAGACAAAAAAATAATATAGTTAGTCTGGCCTAACTTGCATAAACATCTATTTTTCAATGCATAGATGAGGTTTTTAAATTGGAGTTTCATCTTTTAAAAAATCTCTATTAAATTTGACTTGATGCACTTGTGAATTGGGCTTTAGTCTGATCTCTCTCTTTTTTTTTTTTAATAAGAAAATACCTTATTACTGCTGCAAACCATAAGGTGAGACAAAAGGAATGCGTTTCTATTAACTAGATGTTTCCATTAAAGTTATGTGTTTCATGTCCTAAGAGAATGTCCAAGAATAATTTTAAAAGAGAGTTTTCAAAGGTTCCCCTCTATGAACCTAGCTAGAGTAAATACAATGGGAAATGTCTTCCAGGTTGGCTCTGCAAAGCAGGTTTTGTGGTGTGATATGACGAACTCTTGGTATGGCCTTATGATTGAAAAACTGTTGTGTGTTACAAAATTCCATTTTTGATCTTCCTTCCGTAATAGTCATTCTTTAATCTTTTTTCCTCTATTGCCTCATTTTGCCTCCTTGGAATATTATACATGCTGAATACCATTATTGCTTTTCATTATTAACTAGGGATGAATTGGGAAAAAGTAATTTTGTGCAGGCTTGATGTAACAGAATAAGCTGTCAAACATCGTAGCAGGTGACAGTGTGCTGTCCTGTGGAGCTGCAGCACAGTGTGTGTTATAGCTGCAAGGTTATAGGTAATCAGAGAGGATTATGGACGGCAGCTTTATTAAATGTCTGTGGAGGTCTACTGTGGCTGAGGCCAGATAATATGAGCTTCCAATATGAAAACAGGAAATTATTAATAAACTGGATTGGCTGTTCTGAATGCCCTAGCAAAAGTTTATCTAATTTTATTTTCTAGGGAGATGAATGTCAAGTATTAGATTTATTATTACTTAAGGTGTAGGCCTTTTATTCTTTGAAGTGATTCTCTTTTAATTTGTTATATTTCCCTGGATGTTTGATGATATTAACATTGTTTAAAGCAGAATGTTTCCACTCTCATTTTCTGGTAAGTAAATTTTGACAGCTCAGAATACAGCAGATTTTATGTGTTTTCTTTCTGATAGTATATGGTAAAACATGGCTTGGCAGAGATTTGGATATTCATGGAAGCAGGCATGGTGCTTTTCTACATCCTAGTAAATCACCTGCATCAACCAACATCAGTGCTTAGTATTTCAACTTTCCTCTGCAGGTTTTTCAAGCTGAAAACTTGGTTTGTTCATTCTGGAAAAAAAATGTGGATGCTTAGTGCAGAGGAAAATCTAGATTTCTTTCTTGTTTTTCCCATAAACAACAAAATGAAGCATACTGAAAAGGTCTTCAAGCACATTCGACGTGCCTTTATGTCCTCCAGGAAAGGAAAGAAACAGCACCTTGAGTTTTAACGCTGTGACAAGCATTGAAGCTAAAAAGGAAGTGTAAATTTACTAATCAAAACATCTGTACTGTGTAGCCATTTACATTTTCCTATCAAGACATGAGAGAAATGTTAATTTTAGATGACTCTTTTTATGACCTATAATTACTGTCATTAGGAAAGCTCAGGAGACTTTCAGGGAGCTTTGACTGAAATACAGTTTGACATGTTCTATAATTAATGCTGAATTAACATGCTACATGAAGTGCCTAGAAAAAAAGAGAGATACAGAGAGAGATAGAGAGAGAGATTTCCCTTTCTCAAAGAGAAGTCAAAGAAATTGTATGATAAGAATGCCCGCCAGTACTTCAGCGTTTCAATCTGTATCACTGAGCAAGCAAAGAGCTAACTTCCCAAGTCTTTCATGTCATCCTTAAAACTTTCCTTTGGTTTGAGATGGAGTAGCATATGCACATACAAGTGAGATTCCTATTTCTAGTTTATTTTTTATATCCTTCAAAGTGGATAATTAACGTTTGAAAGTCATTATTTCTTTTGGACTTACTGAGAAAACTCACAGAGTATAAAACTTTTTAATTGATCATCAAATGTATAATTTACACTTTTTCCTGAGGTTTTACTGCTTTCATTTATAAACAATCATTAACTCTTCAGGAGAATATAAGATCCTCGGGAAAAGTTCATGCCATCTTTCTCTATTTACTACTTAGTTTCTCAGTAAAATCGTACATGGCAGACAACTGGTGTCCAATAAATATTTGATCAATATACTAGAAAAATAGAAAGTCTTAAAATATTTTCATAATTCCAAAAATATTCATTATACTACTACATCATTTTACCATTCAATTTTTTCCCTGACAATTAAAAAAAATGGCATTCAATATGACACAAGAGCTCGAAAATGAGACATTTCTAGAACAGATTTTAGGATTTAATCTGAACATTGATCAACAACATTTTAGACTATCCTTTTGGACAAAAGACTCGTCGTGTACATTGGATGCATGTATTCAAATCTCAGTTTTCAGTTAGTGCTACAACTACTAAATGGTAGGAGCTTCAGAATCAGATCCTACTGAGAGATGTTCAGGTTACTAGGTGTGTAAAGCTCATGAATGTGAATGAGGAGCCTCCATTCTCTTTAATTGCGTTTAGATTTATTACTACCATTTTTCCTCTGTGTATACATTTGTGCAATATGTATGCCTTGTGCCTGAGCAGGTCAGAGGAGGGCACTGAATCTCCTGAATGGGAGCTATTGATGATGCTAAGCTACCATGCAGCTGCTGGGAAACAAGCCCTGATTCTCCGCAGTACTAGCAGGTACTCTCTAAACTGCTGAACCAGCATCTAGTGCTCCTACTTTTCTTAATTTGTTTTGTTTTACTTCAACCATAGGTGAGAGACTGAGCTAAACTGTGAGTGGAGTGAGGCCCATCCAGATTAAATAAGAAGAAAGATGATATTGTAATCATCATAGCTACATTAATAAAGTTGAGCCTAGTATGCAACTGACTTTTTTCTTGGTGTTTTATAAAAGTAGTTCTCAATCTATGTCCCGTGATTTGAAACTTACTTTGTAGCCCAGGTTATTTCAGCCTCTTAAGTGCTCAGATTACAGGTATGACACAATGCCCAACAGCAATAGATGTTTGTAGAAATATTTGGCCACTTGGTCCTCAACTGGACAACATAAAAATAAAGAAGTTTTTCTTAATGTTTCATTTCTCCCCATTCATGTCTATTCATATTTAGCCTTCTTGAAGAATGGGACAATGTATTACTGCTTTTAGTATCTTACTCAATGTATTGGTTTTGAGATATTAGTCTAAGATGACTACTGATATCTCAGATAATGAACGAGTCTGAAAGCTGAGGTCTCTAATACAGGAAGAGATGCAGATGGTTTTCAAACAAATACAGCAATACAGGGACAGTTCTTTCTTTTTATTTAATCAGTCCATTGAATGGCACTGATAGAAATAAAAAAAATATTTCTATAATTTGGTCACCAAACAATAGATCTCTCTCTCTCTCTCTCTCTCTCTCTCTCTCTCTCTCTCTCTCTCTCTCTCACTTTGTGTGTGTGTGTGTGTGTGCCTTTTATAAACTTGGAGCAAACAGTATATTAAACCAATGGCTTACAGTTTATAATACAAATAATAATTCCCATTGAATTTGCTGTTAACTCATTAAATATAATCTTAACTTATGGTAAGTTCTTGTTTCAAGATAATTTTTGTACTTATAATCTGTCTTGTTTAATATGTTAGCCAATCATACTTATGTCTAGGTGAAAGGAAGTATCCACTTACAGGCATTTGGCATGATCAGGATCAGGTATTTAATATTGGAAAGATGGCATGTGTGTTTTTTCTGCAGGATGCTGAAGGAGCATGGTGGCTGCCAGAGCAACAGGTGAGACATGCTGATGCCTGGACAAAGAATAATACTGAACTGTGAGCTTGCTGAGTTCCCGGACAATGGTGACTGAGAAGCTGTATTGGACATATGTTCCTGACCCACCTTTGCTTCCCTATACCTCTGATGGGAAAACTGCCTTCCCTCAAGATTTTACACCTTGTGGAACAAAGAATCAAAAAGAGAAATTATAATGACTCTTGGTTTTTTTTTTTTTTTAATGTGACCAGTTATTCTGAATCAATCATGTACTCGTCTAGAAATCAATCCAACAGTGGAAATAACACTCTTCATTTGAAAGTCTGGTTCTAGATATTTTCAGAGACATATTTGGAAGTTAGCTGCAGTTCTTTATGATGTTATTTTAGCAACAGATAAAGTTGGGGTAGGATATGGATTTCAAACAGATGTTAGCACATGTCAAGTCTCTTTTAATTGTCAAGTTAAAGATACTTTTGTTTCTTCTACAGTGTTTAATGTAAGTTGCATTGATTATACACGTTCTAATTGTATTAGTGTGTTGAAATCTGGCATGTCACTTATGGAGGTCTATCAACAAGCTTTGGTTTTATTGCCCTGAGTATCACAGAACCTTGGTTTTCTGAATAAAGCTTGCAAGTACTAGAAAAAGTGAGTCAGGCTTTAAGCAGAAGCAAAAGGGTAGTGGGCTTGATTATTGCTGCTATAACAGCTTTAATTACATTCATTGCAAGCACCACTTCTTCTGCAATTGCTTTGACACAAGAAGTTAAGACAGCTACTCTTGTTAATCATTTAGCAAAAAATGATACTAATGTATTGAATACACAGGGGGATTTAGATAGGCATTTGAAACATTGGATTGATGTTCTTTATCCTATTCAAATTATAGGAATGAGGTTCAGAGTTTAAGAGTAAGGAGCCATCTCGAGTGTCATGCCAAATACCATTGGATTCATTTTAGTTCTAAAATTGACAATGGCATTCATTATAATTAGGAAAAAGTTTAAAGACATTTGCAGTGTATTTGGAATAATTCTAACACATCTCTGGATGCTTTAACTTTGCATAGTGAGCTTATGAATTTAAAGAGTGCTGCTCTGCTGAGGGTTGGTGCAGTATATAATGCTGATAAAATTAACCATGGTCTGAGATCAGTATTTCTATTTTAGTCAAGCTTCAAGAATGTCATATGCAGCTTGATCACACTAGCCCTTTTTGTCATGGGAATACTTATTCCTGACCATCATGTTAAAGCTTGTCTTCAACATGAACATGTTGGTAGCCAAAGTACATGTCTTGAACCTGAAAATGGACCCCAGACAGAGTTATTAAATTAATAAGCTGGCAAGCCAAGGATGGGTAAGATTCTGCACAGAGCCTTACCAACCTAAGACAGAAATAGATTGCTTCTCATAATGCATAGTCCATGATGGGTAAGGAAGGCATTCTTGGCAGAATGACCTAAGACATACTCAGTCTGGTTTATGAAATAAAAAATGGAGACATGATGGAGAGCTTTTGAGGCTGCTTGGCAAAAATCTGACATGAGCCAAGGATGAGGAAATGGGCTGCCTGGAAAAAATATGATATTGGCCAAGGACAAGGAAGTGGGCTTCAGGCAAGAATCTGACACTAGGCTAGAATAAAAAAGTAATTTCAGTCAAGAATCTAAATTTTGGGATAGAACAAGGAAGAAAGCTTTAGACATGAAAATTACTTGGGGCTAAGAAAGATATTTTGGTCATCCTGATAAGCCCTTAGAAACAGTGATCATGGGAGTGTTCATGGAATTTTGTTTATTGCCTTGCTTGTTCTTTGAGTTTTTGTATTTATTGTCTTGCTTGTTTTTTGACTATTTGCATCTACTGTATTGCTAGTTCCTCAACCTGGAACTGACCTTAATACTTACATGTAATTAAAATGGCATAAAAGCAAAAGGAAGGAGGGGAGATGGAATAGGGGTTTTCTAGGGCGGGGAAATGGGGAAAGGGGATGGCATTTGAAATGCAAATAAATTAAATATCCAATAAAAATTAAAAAAAATTGTTACCCAATATCTTATTATGTATATATAAAGCCTATACTCTAAGCTATGGCTAACCCTATGAATGGAGATGTATCACACTAAGACGGTAGATTCAGTGTCCACTCTCCACACTTGATTTCTTTTTTTCCCCTCTCATTGTGCTGTTGTGGAGGAGAGAGGAGAATAGTGGGGTAGAGAGATAGAAGAGTTTATTTTGTGGGTTTATTCATACTCCATGAGTCTAAGAATGACTAATGATACCACTTTCCTCATGAGGTCTTTAAATTGCTGTTTTTCAATAAAGATTGAATTCTGTTACAGTTTTGTCTATAACCTTGCCTCACTTACTCTTGGTTTATCCCGCAGTTCTTTAACTCAGATGAGGCATAAGCAGAGAATCTTAGGCACCAATGTGTGCTCTTCTACAGCTTTTTCGGAATTCAGGCATGTACTGTTCATACCCTGCCTATGTTTAGGGAGTATTCATCAGCTGACTCCTACAGGTCTGTAGAATTCTACCAGGTATGTTGGTTACTTTCAAATGTGAATATGGCTAAGATAAGGTATGCCAAGAAAGCTTGAAAAACATTTTTTCTAGATGTGATTATGAAAAGTTTTCTATAATACATTATCACATGATTTAGGAAAGAAGCTTTTATCATTATGAATGAGCATTGTTTTATGCTTTGAAGACTTAGAGAAAAATATGACAGCAGGAGAATGAACTTATTTTCCCTTCTAGAGAGAGCAACTAAGACATTAAGCCCTATGTTGATGTTATATATAAAATATGTGTTGTTATATATTTATGCTATATATGAAATATACATGTTGATGTTATATATGAAAATATAATGTTATATATGAAATAGCAATTTTTAGGAACACTGTGTGTTATAGCTGTTTTCCAATGTGCTCCAGGCATGCGGCTTCCAAGAGTCATTACATGTACTGCAGAATGCAGGCCTTATTGGTAATTCAGATACATGGCTCTTCCATGGTTTTGTAAGTAACCTCTTACCTGTTTTTTTTTTTTTTTTTTTTTTTTTGTAATATCCTAATATACTCATTTGTTTATTAAGCTAGGCTTGAGGGGAATATTTTTTTTCAGTATGTCATTAGTCCTGTACTGAGGTGCAAAGAAATCTGTTAATGGCTACACAAATAAAGCCATGTAAAATCTTTATAGCTAGATTATCCATCTACTTCCATTAAACATAGGAAGTAGATGGATTTCTCTGACCTTAACACTCAAACTAAATAAACTTAATTTCTACCTCTTCTTTCTTGGTTGTCCAGCGTTCAGACAGCACAATTCAAAAGCCTAGAGAATCCATAAATAGATGACTCAATTTTCCTTACAAATCTTTTTCATATTGTTTCTAGTATTTTCTAGAAGTTTCATTTGTTTTCTGTAAAATCTCAGTAATAAACATAACATTATGGTCAAGAATACAGCCTTTCACCATGCTCCCAACTTTGGATCCCAGACAGAAATATTAATTTTTCTTAGAAATATATTTATGGTATCTACCTCCTTCTCTCTCCCTCTCTCTCTCTCTCTCTCTCTCTCTCTCTCTCTCTCTCTCTCTCACACTTTCTCTCTCCCTCCTTCCCTCATCTCCTTTTTTTGTCTTCTCTTGTTCTCCAATTCTCAACCCATAACCAATTGTCCAGAAACTACAAAACCCATAAATATACCATTAGAGAATTTGACATTTCAAGCCTGTTGTCTTTGTCTTCTTGGTAACTTCTTCTGTTATAAGACCTTATAGGACACTCAACCTATGCTCTTTTTACAACTACAGACACAGGCTCTTCATATAGCCTGTTGCAATGGGAAATTTATATAGATCATTGGACACCTTGTAAACATTCCAAAGAGAATTTTGTTCTTAGAGGCACATACTTACCTCAGAAACTTATTTCATCCATAAAATAGTAAAATTATTGCAAAATATCCAACTAGTTTCTTAAATAATTAACTAGGATAGCTGAGACTAAATATGATAGGGAACTTCACACAAACCATGCAAACGGTTCATGATTTCCATTTCTCATGAAAAGAGTGAGTTTCTAGTTGTTACAGTCATGTTGAAGAGTGTATAAATTCCTTATTATGAAATATGTTTTTACCTTAGTACAAGTAACTATTGACATGTGTGTTAATAAGGAGACTTAGATCTGATGGCCTTTTGGGTCCTAACTTCTATTGTATTCTGGAGTTTTCAGTAATTTTTTTTTTTTTTTTTTTTTTGCCCACTAAAAATTTTTGGACTCAAAAGTTAAAGAGATATAAATAAGAAAAAAATTAAATCCTACCATTTATTGTGAAGCTTCATTGTGGTCTATTTCAATACGTTTGCATTGCCTTAGCTTACCTGGGTTTCAATATCCACACAATAATAGGCAAATAAGTGAGGCAGATCCCTAAACAACATTATTTTTCATTCTTACATTCTAGGGTTTGGGCTGTTTTTTGTTTGTTTTGTTTTGTGTTTATTTTGTTTTTTTTGGTTGGTTTTTTCTTTTTGCTAGTGACTCTGTATTTCCAATGACACCAAATGTTTCTTTTTGCTAGTGACACTGTATTTCCAATGACACCAAATGAAATTATGTACATGGATCATGGCTCCTTGTTTGCTTTATCTGTCGGACCTAACACATATCTGAATGTTTTTCTGTAGTACATACTTGCTGAGAATTTATCAGTTACCTGTTCCTTGAGAAAAGTTTTGGTCTAGTTTGAATGGCACAATGTGTTTGTACTTTATCTTCAGCAAACCTGTAGAGTATCATCTTGTATAAATTTTCATATCACATTTGGTTTTGTATTAATTATGAATGTTTTTTTGGAGGAAATGTTCATGATAGGGTATTTCAGTGTACCCCTGGCTGTCCTGAAATTTCCTCTGTATCTTAGGCTAGCCTCAAATTCAGACATCCTCCTTTGTATATCTCCTAAGTACTAGAATTAAGGGCCTGTACCACCACTGCCCTGCTGAAAACTTCAAATACTCAATTATAAAACAATACACCACATACCTATGCCCAAAATGAACTAATTCTTTTCTAGCATAGAAAATATTCATCTATCTCTAGGATTTATCAAGCATTCAAAATTTTGGTATAATGACTTTTTCCTTGAAAATTTATAATTCAACATTGACCTGGTACAAATAATAGAAAACACTACTTGTCTTGCACACACACACACACACACACACACACACACACACACACACACACACACACACAAACACACACACACATGTATATATAATTTATATATACATATATATATGTATATATATATATATATATATATATATATATACCATATTATACAGATCATTAATGAACTACTTTTATTTTTCTATGGCAAAATACTAAACAAAACCACTTAAGCAATTTAAGGAAGACAGTTTTGTTCCCTCAGTTTGTAAATATAACCCATCATGATACTTAATCCAGGGCATCAGGATTGAGAGCAGACTGGTCACATGATACTTTTTGCCAGGAAACAGAGCTAGACTATTTGTGGTGCTTTGCTCAGTTACTCCTTTTATTCAGTCCCAGACCATGTCTAAGACACTTTACAAAAGAAAATATTTATTTAAGGGCATGCTTACAATTTTACAGGATGAGTCCATGACAATCACAGCAGGGAGCATAGCACGAGGTGAGCAAGTTGCTAGAGACATAGCTAAGAGCTTGCATGAGTAACTGAAAACAAGAGCCACCTAGAATGTTGTGAGCCCACATTTCCTCCAACAAGGCCGTGCATTTCTATCTGTTTATATAGTAATAGCTCACCTGGGTTCAGCATCCTCACAATAATAAGCAAACCAATAAGCCACATCCCTAAACAACATCACTTTTCATGCTTGGATTTTAGGTGGTTTTTTGCCAATGACATTGTATTGGTCCAATAACACCAAAGAGTTCCATCAACTACAGAGCAAGAATTAAAACATATGAACCTATGGGCACCAATCTCATAGAAACTGTCACACAAAAATTTAAATCAGAGAGTAAGTTATTTGCTTCGAATCCACTAAATTTAGAGACACTAAGCCAAACCTTTACAGCAACAACTTTTGGGTATCTTCTGTGTTTTCAAGGTAGTTCTCTGTACAGTAGTCAACTAAGTTCACAAGCTCTTCTCCCACATTAAGCCTAATGTTTATTTTGATACTGTATGTGAATTAAGAAGCATTTTGACATTCTGAAATGGTTGAACAAAATATTTAATCATATTTATTGCCACTGTTATATGATAAAACTAAAATTTCTGTATTCATAAGACTTTTTTTGGTAAATGACCACACTAATAATTTACAAAGAGTCTATATCAGAATCATTGATAAAGAGGGCATTAAATTAGATTTGATAGTTGAGCAGTGGTGGTGCATGCATTTAATTCCAGCACTCAGATGTGATGGGAGGTGGATCTCTGTGAGTCCGAGAGCAGCCTGATCTACAGAACTAGTTCTACAATAGCCAGAGCTGTACAGATAAAACCTGTCTTAATAGAAAAAAATAGATTTGCTATGCTGAATGGACTGAAAGCCTGAAAATATGTTTACTGTACATCCCTTGACAAGGAAAATTTTCCAGCTCTGTTCGAAGTTTTTCTCCACACACAGTATGGCTGCTGTCTTGTCTGTGTTAGAATTCAGTACATACCCAAAATATAAAAGGCGGGAGACAGCTGCAGATCAGGATATAGCTTACAAATTAAACAAGTATTTACACAAGCAATATCCTCTCTCTATATAAATTGTATTTCAGGATTCTCCCTATAGACAACACTTCACTAAAATGCATTCATATAGAATTTTCATTTCAGACAGGTTTGTGTTCAAGTTCCTGTAGTATCTTATCCACAATCTTGTGCAACTAACTGCTCTCTAAATACCATTATTTAAATCTATAAACTGATAAAACTAAGAGTTATGTTTTCAGAGAAGGGCCACTCTTTTCATTCAGAACATTGGCTTCCAATCTTACTTTATTCAATAGTTTTGTCTCTTTCATTCAATAATCTTGTCATTCAATATTAAACAAATACTTTAAAATAAAAGGTTATGTAAGTGTTTGGGCAAAGAACTGAGCCACACTCAATTTTAGTATAACTAATTAAAAAATATTCTGGACCTGAAGACCACTAATAAAATATTCTAATTACAAGGTTCATAAATGTATATAAGCAAATACACAACATTCTTAGAAATTAATCATATTTTCAAAGGAAAAAAACTAGTATTTATGTATAATATTTAATAAGCATTACTTAGAAAACTCTAACATTTGAGAATTCAAAACACAGCAATTTACTAAATAGTTTAAATATTGCCCTACAATATTTTAAAATGCAAGAATTAAAGATGAATTTATATCATTTTAAATGAACAATTTTAAATATAGTTTTAAATGTACAATCGCATTGTAAAACTTTATTAAACCTAATAGTATAGAAGTTTCCATATGATGTTGTATTTATTTTCCTTGCTGAACTGTTAACATTCCTGAAAATAACTTCAGACAGTTATGTTTAATTTGAGTTTTAGGGCTCCTTGGAGTGGAAAAAGGAAGGGCTGCGATTTTCTGGACAAGGAAACTTGCTTTTCATGGTAAACTGGATAAATGCTTGTGCTACCTCATGGGAACAGGGTAAAAACGAGTGCGGGATCTATTTTGCTAAGATGCCAAGGGCTCCATCTTCTTTGAAACTCAGTGGCCTTTGAGGGATAGTGAATCGCTGAGGTAGAACAATCCTTATTCCTCTTTATCTCTCATCTACTGCCTTTGAAATCAACTGCAGCTTCAGACTTGGAAGCAGCACAAAGGGCAGGGCTGGGAATAAAAAATATGGCCCAGGATTTGTGATGCTCAAGTGATTCCGACTCATTTCTGCAATCTCCGTGGCTCCGAAGCAGGCTAGACTTATCGCTGATATATTGCATCTCATGGCACTCTAATTCATTTTGCAGAGGTAATCCTCGCCAGCTCTCCCATTATTCTTCTAACGTGAGCTTTCGGTTTGGTTTCATTTGAAATAATTCATCCTTAGTTCATGATTCCTGATTTTATCAAATTATGCAGATCCAGAGAGTGTCCCAGAATTCTTTGTGGATAAAATCAAAGTTGTTAAAATGTCCCCAATACTTCATGTCCACCTGTGATGCAAAACAAGCCTCCTGACTACCGCAGCGTCTTATGAGGTAAGCAGTTTCTGTACCCGTATATTTCTTTCAAACTGATTAAAAAATAGAAACAGGGAAGACTTCATGATTATTCAGCAATAAAAAATGTACAATTATTTCTTCTTAAATAAATTATATTATATCAGCATGCTTTGATTTCAGAATTCAGAAGCCGAGAGAAGAGGGCTGAAATGCAGGTGAGTGCAGTTACAACTACACATTAAATTACAGGTCAGTCTGGATAATGTTACAGTGTGACAATCTATCTCAACAAACAAGCAAACAAATAAATAACACCCCCCCAAACAATCAAACTTCTGTTCTCCACCTACATATAAAGTAGTGGTGCCTTCCACTACTTGTATTGTTGGGTTAAGGGGGATTTGCCTTTCTATGGATGAGCCCCTTACAATGCAGAATGGTTATCACAGAAAGCATATACAAACAACAAATATGAATTCACCAGGGCCTATTTATATGTATATTTACACATACACAAACACATACATACACACATGTGTATATGTGTATATATGTATGTGTTTGTGTGTGTGTGTGTGGCTATTTGTAAGTATTTATAAATGTATATATTTATTCAAAGAAAAAGAAGCCATTAGCCCGAGAATGGGGAGGATATGGAAGATGTTAGAAGGATGGTACCTGAGAGAGACTGGAGGAAGAAATTCTATTTCAAATAAATATATTTTTAAAATGCCCCATTGTTATCCACAGTGCTCACTCAAACTTGTTAGTCTACTATACAGGGCAGTAATATTATATCCCTTAAAATTTGGTCTGCTTATTTAATGTTGATTATATTAATGTATATTGACCTTTATACTCCTGGATTTTATCTTCAATTATGAAGTTTTATTTTTGCCACTAAAAAGCCCAGGCAAAGCTACAGATGCTCATTGTACATATTCTTCAAGCCTGGAGTTTAGCTCTCCATAGCAACCAGGTTTGTCAGTATACACCTGTGATCTCGGTACTCATGATTTGTAGGCAGAAAGATTAGAAGTTCAAAATCATTGTAACACAGGGCAGTGGTGGTGCACGCCTTTAATCCCAGCACTTGGGAAGCAGAGGCAGGCAGATTTCTGAGTTCGAGGCCAGCCTGGTCTACAGAGTGAGTTCCAGGACAGTACGGGCTACACAGAGAAATCCTGTCTTGAAAAACAAACAAACAAAAAACAAAACAAAGAAAAGTCATTCTCAGATCCTCAACTACATGATAAGTTTTTTGGCCAGTCTTTGTTACATGAGTCTCTGACTTAAAACAAAAACAAAAATAAAGACTCAAAAAATAATTACTACTTCAAAATATTTTAGTATGAGCAATTATCAAAATAAATGTTAAAAACAATTTTATTCTCTTAAATTGAAACTCTTTGTTAGGCTTTTTAAGTGACTTAAATAATATGGGTTTTGAACCATAAATTATAATAAACTGTTTACTGATAACAGTGAGAAAATAACTATACTTCTCAGATAGTGAAAGCTGTGATAATATTTTAGAAAAAAAAATCAAGTGATTTAAATGATAAAAGCTAAACAATCAATGTGATTTGAGACAAAGTGTCTTCACAGTAACTATAGAATTATGTGAATACATTAAAGGACAGTAGAATTTTTGCCGATAATTTCAGGTGCAAAGGATACTCTATACTTCTTAATTTTACATTGTCGTCTTTCATGCTGGAGTTCTCAGTGGTGCATAACACAATTTCACCTCAAAACAATGCAGTTGCGTAGTTTCTTTGCAATCTTTCTACACACTATAGGCTCTTGTTTTCAGTCAAAATAGTATCGCTAATCGTAGAGGAACAAAGATGTGTCTAAAGTTTGAAGGAACATGGGTGTCCTGCAATTCAGATAATGAATTTTAGATCTCTCTGGAGAAAAGTTTTTCCAGGATGTAGCTTGGCAGTATTCCAAGATTTCTTTGCAAAAGTAACTCCATATGTAGCCTGAAAATAAGCTAGTGGTGTTTTAAATCAACTGGAGAGCAAGGCTGTACTTTTCAATATTTTTTCCTGGAAATAACTTTGAAGTGCAGCATTCAGGGATTCTGAGGGTTTAGGTTACCTGCTGAATGGAAGCATGGAAGATTATTTGAAAGTACTCTTTTAAAAAAAATGTACTTGAAATTTATGAAATATCACTTCTGGTTAAGAGGAGATATGCAATTCAAAGCAGTTTTTCAGCCTAAATAAGAAAGAGTTAATTTTAAATTGAAGTTATGCTATCCAAGCTTTCTATGGCAACAAGATGATTATCAGAAGTTGTGCCTCATTTATTTTTAAAGCCGATAGATGACTGGGAGGAGTAAATGCTGGTAAATTAAGAAGAATAAGAGTAAAGTTATAATGATTCAGATACTGTGAGCAAAGTGACTTAAGATCATAGCATGCTATTTGCTAATTGTATTTCACAGCAAGTAACATTTAAAGAGATTTCATTTTCAAACAAATGCAACACGTGTCTATTTCCTTATAACATGTTCTGAGTTTAGTTAGGAATTTAAAAATTTGACATTGACATTGGATACACACACACACACACACACACACACACACACATATATATATATATACACACATATATATGTATGTATGTAGTCCATACAATTCCTAATATCCTTAAGTCTCTATCATATGAAAGGGGATATCATCTGAAGTGTAAATGAATAAAAAAAATTTAAAAATGGAATTTACCTACATAAATTTGAACATGAATTCTCAAAAATAAGGATACTTGCACCAGCAGATAACTGATAATATAATAAAATTATCTTCTATTTAGAATACCAGAGACATACTTAATACAGTTAATATTGTTAAACCAAATTATGACAAGGTATGCCAAAGTTTATGTAAATAAATACTTATTATAGTACATGAAATACTTCATTATGGTCATTGAGGCATTGGCTACGTCTCTTCTGTATCAGAAATAAGTATGAGAATAGAAGTAAGGAGAAGGAGAGGGAGAGGGAGAGAAGAAGAAAATATACATAAGAAAAGATTATATTTTTGTTAAAAATTATTTCTAATAAATGTGAAGAATTTACTTCCTAAATTCCTTCCTAAATTAATTTAATAGTTATAAATAGGCTAAAGAGTTTAACTTATACAATTTAGATATAAATAGGTCAATGTTCATAACTAATGAGAATACAATAACAGAACATATGTTTTACTATCTAGAAGTAGTAAATCATATTATTATGCTTTACATGTACAAAGTTCTGTGCTAAGGTCTGAAGAATCACTCAAGTATGTTGTATATTTATCTCCATACATACTAATAGGAAAAATTGAGAGAGAAAAAATGCAATGTGATGTGTCCAAGTTTATCTATCATTTTTCACAGCCTTCATGAAGTTTGGAATGAATTTTGCTGGATCTCACTTAGGAATATCTTCCTGAAACTCAGCTCTCAGCTCTTTTTAACTTCACCATGACCCTTGTCACAAATGTAAGCATTTGTACAGCTGAATGTGTATTTTCAATTACTTGCTCTTTCTAAAATGATTTCATGAGAAGTTTGTTGAAATTTTAGGTAGATCGGCTAGAGGTCATTTCCCTAAGCGGCTTTGGGGTTGACAGCTGAAGGCTGATGAGGATAGCTACTGCAGAGATTGGAAGTCTCCCATCCCAGGCACACACAAGGATGTTTCTGTTGGGTTCTGCAGATAGTAAGAGCATTATGGTGAGAACTTCACATAATTTATAACTTCTGTTACTCAAGAAAGAATAGAAATAGAATAAGGCATGGTCCTGAAGTTGTGATGGCCTCTGGAAGCTAACTATAATCTAGCTATAAATCTAGGTTGTAGAATGTTTCTGGTGCTAGGGACAGCATCAGTGAGCACTTGTGCCAGGCAAGCATTCTACCAGTGAATTCTCCATCCCAAGAAGAAAGAGATTTCACAACGAAGTAACATGACATGCACTTAACTCCATCTCTAACGAGATCACTGCTTCTTTCAGAACAGACTGTGCTAGAGGTTAGAGCTACAGTAAGAGCTACAGCTTGGGAATACCATTTTAATAACCAGAGACAACATGGTGTTGTCTGAAATATAGTTTCTGAAAGGAGAAACTCAGGTGTAGTGGTCCACAGCTGTACTCAAACATTTTGAAGGTAGAGGCAGCTAAATGAGGAATTTAATAAACTCTAGGCCAGCCTGGATTACCTAATGGTTGTCTCAAAACATAACAAAAAATGTGATTAAGTATGCAATTTACAGAATTTGGGAGAAAACTAGTAGGATGTCTGATAGATTTGATTCAGAATACGCAAGAGTAAGAAACAAACAAGATGGCTATAATCAAGGACAAACAAGATTAAGAATGACTGAAATGGACAACATTGTTAGAGGATGAACTGGTATGGGCAGAAAAATATGAAACCTCGATTTGAAATGTAAGTGTTACTATAATATTAGACATCTTCTAAAGCTATCTGATGAGTATTTTATTAACACAGGATTGGAATTAATACAGATTTCCTGGTGGATAGGCTAACTCTAAGTCCATTAAATATAAAGTATATTTCAATCTATTTGATTGAATGATATCACCTTATGTAATTTTAATTTATTATTTTAATTTTGTGTATGTATGTGGGTTTGTGAATATGAGGGCTGCAGAGACAAGAGGAATTGGAGTCACTCAACTGATGTTACAAGTCATTGTGAAACACCTGATGGCAATGAAACCGAGGTCCTCTAGAAATGCAGAACGTACTATAAATTGTTGAGTCATCCTTCCACTCTTATCGTACATGCCATTTTTAAGTAACAGAAAAATATACTTCAGTGTATTAATCAAACAGAACAATAAGACCAACCAAATTTTTAATAAAGACATAATAATAAGAGACAAAGTAAAATATTCACTATTTTATATATTTCTTGAAATCATGTCCATTAAAATAAAATAGAACTGTTATATATGCATAAAATATTGAAAGATACATTTTCAAAATTGAGTATAACAACTGCTTTGGGGCTATAGACTTGCCAGAGGAAGGTAAAGGACAACCTTGTTTGCATTGATTAGTTTCTCAAAATAAATGAGTATATGAATAAATAACATGAATTGAAATAATTACAATAGAACATCTGTCTCATAATTGTGTGTATTTTTACTAATTCTTTTCTACATATTTTACTTCATAAAAGAGATAATTACATTGTGTGTGTGTGTGTGTAACTGAATTAGGAAATATTCCTGATTTTTTAGTCTCTTTCATATAGCATTATATAGTTACCAAAACTGCTAAATGAATCATAAAACACTTGACTCTTAGTAAAATATTTTAATTAAACCCCATCTTTATCTTCTTTCATTAAGGATGTTACCATTTTTCTTTTACTATTCTCTTAAGATTGAATTTATACTCATCAATCAGATTAAAGTGAGAAAGAAAAAGAATGAAAGGGGCAGGGACAGACTGAGGGAGGAAGGGAGTAGTAAGATGGAGGGAGCGAGAAAGAAGAAATGGAGGAGGAGAAAAAAGGAGAAGGGACGAAAGGAGGAGGGGAAAAAGAAAAGGAAAGAAAGGAACAAAGGAAGCAAAGCAGGGTCATCTACATCCTAATCTACATCCCTACTCTCCCATCCCCCCACACCCTCCAACTCCAACCCCAATTCTGTCATTTGGAAACTGAAACAGACATCCTTGAAAATAAATTCACAAACAACAGTTGCTACAGTTCACTTTTCAACTGTTGCTTTAGGAAAGAACTCCTCTGAGACCCGACAAGCTTTGTTTAGGAATTGTACTCGAAATATTAAAATGGAATATCCTTGTATTTCTAAATATTTTACCACAGAAGGCATTTATGATGAAGAAATACTTTACACACAAAATTCTGGGTCTTTTAGTATTCTCCCTTATTTTAACTTGGAAGGAAACTGCTATTTAGCCTCTTCTAGAGAAGCTGGGAATAGTGGAGAATGTGGTGAAACCCAGTAACTAAGTGAAAAGTTAAGTATTTTGTTTTTATGGAGATGAATATTTAAAACATCATATGAAATAAAATTAATTTATTCTTGTATATGGGATTCTTCAAATATAATAAATTGACTTAGCAGAGAAGGTGCAATATCTTCAAATTTAGTTAGTTGAAATATATGCGAGTTATAAAAATATAAGTAATATAGATTGCAATTTTAACAGATTAGCGCAGTAAAATAAAGGTTTCAAGGACATTTTTAAAGTTATGTTAGTTTTCCATTTTGTGTAATGTTTGCATTCTAGATTCTTTAATATTTGCATGAGAAATTGCACCTCTATTTGCATTTGAGTTATTCAGTAACCTTACATATATACTGTTGACAACTGACATTGAGAAAATGAAAGGCATTTTATTCAGTAATTCTTGTAATTTTCAAAAATTTTAAAGTGTATGTGTGTGTGTGTGTGTGTGTGTACTTATACAGATACATGTCTACAGAAGCCAGAGATGTTGGATGTCCCAGTGCTTGAGTTACAGGCAGTTGAGAGCCATCTGATAAGGGTGTTGGGAACCAAACTTGGTTCCTGTGCAAAGGTACTGCATGGTCTGTATCTGAAAACAATGTACTTGATAAACTGGAGGGCTCCAGCAATAGATGACTTGAATTTGAATTATTTGATCTCTTTCATTTTTCTAACCTTTAACATAAGTATATTTGTTTTAGGAGTGTGCCCAGTGGAATATTCTATTAAGCTGCCTTGGGCACACAGTCAATCTCACCTACACCTAATTCCAATTGGCTCTCTTATTGTGATAAAGAAAGCAGCTCTTTGCATAGTCTCTGTGAAAGTCATCTGTCTTTGATTTCTACTCATTCTTATTTAATTGATTTTAATTTTGAATTGTTTTGGAGTCAATGACCAGGATTCCTTAATACATTGTTTAAAACCATGGATCCTCTCATTCTTGTCCTCTTTATTGTCCCTGTTTCTAACTGGTTTTCCCATCAAGAGTCCCACTTTTCTGTCACTTTTTAAAACCATAGTGCCCCATTATCAGTAACACAGGCAGGCAACTCTTCCACACTCTTTAGATTCAAGGTCTACAGCCACTCTCTCGTGCCAAGGCTGTCTCTGCTCTATAGCACAGCTTCTTTGTGTTCTGTTGTTACTTTTAGTATAAAGTGTTCTTTATATATCTACAGGGAGAGTGTTTCACATAGAAGGCCTAAGTTAGATTACAGCAAACACAACTAGTCCTTCTCAGTTGCTACTGGCATCTCCAAAGTGCTGGGCACTTTGCTACAGCAACTGGACTGAAATTTTATTGATGTCCTCTCATGGACTATCTTCAGGACCTCTGGCACTGCCACACAGTGCCAAGCCTAAGCTGCTTGCCACTACTCTTTTATGTCTTCAAAACTAGTTTCTCCTGGGTGACTGTTACACTACCAATTTCAGCTGCCAACTTGTGCAACCTTAGCCTCCTCTGGAACACAACCACAGTATGTAAATTCTCAAGAAATTCCCAGAAGATTTCACCTCAGTGATGCTGGTGTCTTCTTAATTACTGCTATTTTTTTACTTCCAGTTCACCAACCAGGAGTATCCCAGAGATTTCACTTTAGTGACTCTGACCTCTTGTTGATCACATAATTCAAGATAGCATTATCTGTCCCCAAAGAGTAGCTCCACATAGTCCTTTTTCTGTTTCAGATTTTTAAAAATATGATAACAAATTTTATAGGATAGTAGATTTCCATAAAGCTTTGCCATATATTCTTGCTTTTGTTAACCCTTTCCCCTCCCCCAGTCTTCTTAATCGACTAACCTGGGTTTGCTCTTTACAGATTTCCTCATATCCCAGCACCTTACTCTACTCTCATGTCCTGTGTTGTAGCATCCTTCCCACTTCCCTATAATGGTCACTATTTTTGATAGATTATCTGGAAATTTTTATTATTATTGTTGTTTTAAATTTTAGGTTTTAGCCCCTTTTTAATAACTTTTTTTTTTTTTTTACTTTTTATGTGTAATGGTATTTTGCCTGAATATGTCTCTGTGAGGGTGTCAGAAAACAGTAGCTATAGATAGTTGTAAACTGCCATGTGGGTGCTGGGGATTGAACTCAGGTCCTCTAGAAGAGCATCCACTCTTGATCTCTTGCTCTCTTGATCTCTTGATCCCTCTCTTGCCCCTTCCCCCTTCCCTTCCCCCTCTCTCCATGTGCTCATGGCTGGCCTCTACTTCTCTCCACTCTCTCTCCTCTCTCTCTCTGCCTCTACTACCCTCCTGGGTCTCCTCCCCATGCCCTGAATAAATTCTATTCTATACAAAAAAAAAAAAAAAAAAAAAAAAAAGAGCATCCAATGTTCTCTGAGCCACATCTCTAGCCCTTTGAAAATTTTATTTTTACGAATAAAATTTCATTATGTACGAGTATCAAATATTTTGATGTTTATCTATATTCTTCATTATAATATGATCTCAAATGCTAATGAGCATGCCAGATTTTTACTTCTAAAGATATACTCTCACTTGAAGAGATCGTCCACTGTTCTTCTCATCAACTATAAGAAAATTCACAATTTTATGATTTATCTTTCATTAAAAATTATAATAAATAGATAATGACAATGGATTACATGTGTACAATTAAATTTTAGTTGGCTATGAAAGTCAATGAAATTTCCAATAAAACAAATGGGTCTAGAAATTATTACATAACCCAGATACAGAAGGACGAATAATGCATTTTTCTTCTCATATGTTGATACTAGTGTGTATGTGTGTATGTGTGTATGTGTATGTGCATGTGCGTGTGCGTGTGCATGAGTGTGTGTGTGATAAAAGTAGAAAAAAAATCAAGAGGGAAAACATTTTGAGAATGAGCGTAGGGAGGATCATGGAACACGTGCGACTTGAGTGTGAAAAACAATAGCAGACATTGAATGTACAAAGTGACCAGGTGAAGTGCCATAGGAAAGGGTGGGACGGAAGACAGCTCAAGGGAAGTCAAGCGAAACATTACATTTGAATAACATAAAAATGAAGCCTAATACTTTGTACACTAATTAAACCTTTAAATTTAAAAATAGTATCCTTAGAGCCACTGTGTACACTATGCCTCAGTTATGACGATGCGATAGATGGTAAAAGTACTTTTAATTTTTTACACTTGTTGAATGACTTTAATTTTTTACAGTTATTTTTTGTTACATATTATATGTGCATGTGCATGTGCATGTATGGGCAACATGCCAGAGTACGCGTGTAGCGATCAGAGACCAGAGATCTCTGTAGCGTTTCAAGAATCAAATTCATGCCATTAAGCTTAGTGCCAAGAATCTTTACCCACTGAGCCATTTTACCACCTAAAGACAAAGTATTTTAAATATAAAGCTATTTTAAAGATAGCCATATTTTAAGTTTCCTTTTAATAAAAGTAGTTTTATATGATCAGGTTTATTTTTCAAGATTATAACTCCGGGCAGTTTTACTGGCTAGTTTTATTTCAACTTGGCACAAGATGAAATCACCTGAGAAGAGAGAGCCACAATTTTAAAAACGCCTCCATAGGATAGGCCTGTAGATAAGCCTGTAGGATATTTTCCTAATTAATCATTGTTGGAGGAGGGCACAGTCCATTATAGTTGGTGTACCTGGGCTGGTGGTACTGGGTTCTATAAGAAAGCAGCCTGAACAAGCCATGGGAAGCAAGCAAGCCAGGAAGTGACACCCATCCAAGGCCTCTCCATCAGCTCCTGCCTCCAGGTACCTGCCATGTTTGAGTTCCTGTAGTGACATCCTTAGATTATGGAAGTTTACACAGCCAGATAACACTTCCCTTTCTACCTTTTTTGGGGTCATGATGCTTCATAGCAGCAATTGAAACCCTAATTAAGACAGTAAAAAAACCCTGTGAGGGAGAGACATTAAATAAAAATTGTATACAGAGCCTATATCATAAAATGTGAAAGATATGAATGAGAAGTTAGTTTCCTACTGTTTGCTGAGCTCCCACTAACCCATAACAGTGCCTCTACTCTGCACATCACTGTTCGGATAATCATTTGTCATCAAAAAAAAAAAAAAGTGTCTCTACTATGCACATTTAAAAATACTGTGCCTATAACTCTTGCCTAAGGGATTGTAAGTAATGTGTTTCAAAGCATAGTTCTGAATTTTCACAAGGATCTTAGGTTGCTCTAAGATCTAGACTTTAAAGCTCTACCTCTCTCTTGAATTAGTCACTTGGTGAGGTTTCAGGGCATTGGATTGATTAACTTCTAGAATGAATGCATCTGTAGCATACAGTGCTATTAAATTGTGAGAGTGAACTATTCAACTCTACAATCACTGTCAGAATCTTTTGAAACTTTTTATCTTTGTGTGCAAACCATGAGCTCCCAGTTTAGAGTATCAGCCATCTTGAAGCCCTGTTCTCTAGCTCCCAAATGATGTCTTTAAAACACTGCCTAAAGTTAACTTTGGATTTCCTACTTGAAATATTTTTTTTACTTTATTATGCATTGAAAAAGTATCATGAGTATTGCAAACTCTATTATTAATTTTCTAGTTGCTTTACTCTTAGAACTATAGGATAAATGCTTGGTTACCAGCCTTTAGAGAGCATGAGAAGTGTGGGAATCTTCCTGGGGTGGAGTCCAGTGGGATGGCAATTGTTTCTGTTCTTGCTCTTGAGCAGGTTGTTGGAGGGCTGCCTCTCTTTCTTTCTCTCCTCTCCTCTCCCTACTGTAGGATTCGCCCTCAACACAAACACAAAAGAAAAAAGAGCCATCTGATTGCTAGATGAAACTTTCCCAGTTTTAAGGAAAAATTATTCTTTTCTTCTTTTCACTGAAATTGACTAAAATTGACTCTAGAACTCATCACAACTGCAAAAAGCTAAGTAAATAGTTGCTGAAATATGGCATGTTTTCTTGTATCTTAAAATAAATTCATCCCCAAACCAGATTTCAAATGGGAATTTTATAGAATCGAATAATAATATAAGTGACAGCCAACACAATCTTATTTTAAAAGTTGTATCTAAACATAAAAACTTCATGGTAACATTTATGGAAAATACAACATCAACAAGAAACTTTTCCTTTTGCTTACAATATAAGAAAATTGAATTTTCCTAAACTAGAATGTCTGAGCACCATAATCCTTGTGATATCAATGTATAATCTTTTACAAGGTTGATTTTTACTGCCACTCCATAGTCTCTAGGGCCAAATGTAACTTGAGTATGGATACTGATTTATGTCTTATATATTAAAACAAACGACATTTTATAATCTAAAATGAAAAGAAATCTGCCCATTGTTTTTTCTAGTAGAGGAAAATGATCCTGAAATACTTGCAAGTTTCTTTTATATAATCAACAAAACTAGAATATGACAGTTAAGGAGCATTCTATTTCATCACGCTCTGGTATGTTCAGAGTTTCACTAAGCTGTGCGCCAACACTATAGAGAATGAAACAAGCTTGACATATCAAATTTCCAGAAATCAGATAAAAGTTTTTGATAACCAAAAGTAATGCAATATACGTAGCAAAGTGTGTTTGTAGTATTTTTGGCTTTGTTGTTCAGCCGTCTCTCAGTGGTACCAGGAAGTGCTTCAAAGTCCTATAAAAACACAGCAGAGCTGTTGAAACTAATAGGTTGATGTGAGTGGAAATTCAATATAAACAGGTTTGACAAATGTGGGGAAATTTAGCATTGAGCCTGTGGGATTTTTCGCCAGACATTTAAATTTGATTGATAGACAAGAATGTTATATATATGGATTCAATACAAGTGGGTATCATGGCATCATAAAAGGAGTATTATCAACTAAAAAAGTTGCAAAATTCTCTCTCCTGGGCATTGGATTCACAATGTTGTAGCTCCTAAAGTTAACTGCTGCAGTCTTGTTGGTTTTATCTAGTTTTGAAGCGATTCTACTGCTTAACTTGTTCCTAGCTGAACATTTTCAAAGTCACTCTTTCCATCAAATAGGCATTTGGTGATGCACCCTAAGGACAACCGTTCCTATCATGCTTTGTTTGATTAAAGTTTTGTTTCCAGTGCTGTCTTAAAATTCAGTAAAATGAAATGTTTTGGGCTTTGATTCTAAAAAGGAGTCCCCAATTTATATATATATATATGTATGTGTATGTGTGTGTGTGTGTGTGACTTTAGTCTAATAGGTAGAAATGAAGCAAAAGCTGTAACAACGTAATATTTAATTTTTGCTTATTTACTCTTGAAAATAGTTTATTTTTACTCAATATATTTGGATTACAGTTTCCTCTCCCTTAACTCCTCTAAGAGTCTCTGACTTTCTCTCCTTCCCAATCTGTATCCTCTCTGTGTCTTCCTAGAAAACAAGCTGAAATCTAAGGACTAGTCATAAAATAAAGATAAAACAAAAAGAAATCATTTGGAATAGGACAAAGCAAACAAAGTAAATGTTTAAGTAGAGATTATACTTTGCATGAAATGTTACAAAAATATTTAACAATTTTAAAGTCATGAAATTTTAAAAATCATATCAGCATCTAATAAGATAATCACCACCTGCTGCTTACAAATCACTTTTAAGCAAACATCTCATCTTGGCCTCATTTCCTAGTTGTTTAATTTTTTTCCCCTTTGTACATCTTAGAAAGAAACATGTGTATTGAGTTTTATTTTCTATTGCCTTAAATTATGTTTATCAAATACATTTAATTTTTATTTTTAGAGGGAGTCTTGTGGTTTCTATTGTTATTGTTATTATTATTATTATTATTATTATTATTATTATTATTATTATGTGTTTGTATACATGGGTGTTTATGCCAGAGGTGGTCAGAGCTGAGACTTAAAGTAAAGTAAAATGCCTTAAAGTAAAATTACAGGAGGTTGTGAGCACCCAGTGTGGATTCTGGGATTGAAAGTTCTGTTCCCTGAAAAAGGAGCAAGGATTATTAACCACTAAGGCATATCTTAATCCCCTAAATATTTATTTTAATTTCTTTAATTAATGATAACAATAGCATATATTGAAAGTACAGATTCACAATGAAAATTAAACATTTAAAGTTTGACTAGTATCTGGGTACAGTGACTCACACTGATTCAAAACTCTCTTAAAATAAGTCAATTAAATGTGGAGTATTCAATCCACTATATGGTTAGTTCAATTTATGCATGATTAAGGATTCAAATCAACTAATAATTAATTTTATACTGTGTTGCTAAAATGTGTGGAGATATAAACTTCATGGACATATTCAAAGACATAGAAAAAGAAAAACGTAAAGAGAGGCAGAGAGAGAAATGTATCTTAGATGTACCTTTAACTGAACACTGCTTAGTCAATTCTTAGTGCTTAAGTATTAAATACTTAATTCTAATTAAATTTAAAATAGAAAAACTTTTATGCAAAATTTAGAAAAAAGCTTTTTGAGTGTTTTTGTTCTCTTTACTGGTTTAAATGAAATTCACGGAAATTTATTGCTCATTAAATATTATTTTTAATAAAATATACCAAACAGTCTATAAAATTTCTTGAGCCACTCACTACTCAATGTTCTAAAATAAATTTTCTGAAATATTTTAACACTTTGAATGGAAAACAACTGTAATGACAAGAATTCATAGTGATCTTTAAAGGACAATCTTTCATTATTAGAATTGATGTAAGTTTCAGATTACATGAAATCAAAATAATGAAAATTATTTGAAAGGCAAAGCATCATTTCAAAATTCAGTCTCTCTGTAGCAGAGAACACCTTTAATCCATATCACCATTTGATATTTTCAATTTAGACGCATCCTGGCTGCATAACCAACTACAGTAACTGAGTCAAAGGTTTCCTACCTCTGCTGCGCTGCCTCCCACTCTTCAGAATGCTGCTTGCTTGCTGTCTGTAGGAAGCTTATTTGGACATAGGTTGATTCTGTCTTGTAGCTCAATGCAGATCTCTTAAGCCGTCTCTGCTTGCTTAGCTCTTTCAGGACTTTTAGGACTCGAAATGTTTATGTACTCAGTCTCCTACAAATATAATGGATATAATCTACACATCACCCATTTTCTCAAAATGAATCATAAAGAAATACGTTTAAACATTTCCGTGGTACATATGTGATTTTATTGTTTCCTAAAAATGAGAGAGTTTTAATTCTATAGAAATGGATGTGCTCATTTATGTTTACATAAAAAGTTAAATCTCAATAAAATTTCAGATATTGATTTGAATATAAACTATCCAACATTTCTCAGAGTTGATTATAATCATCTATGCTCAGAGCACCACTTGATAAATAACTACAATGGTACAAAAGGCAGAAATACTTAGGGGCGCTTCAGAATTTTTGAAAATTCTGTCCTAATCACAAATGACCAATTAAAGAGCTGGCTTTTATGAAGTACAAGCCAAATATTCAAACAATGTTTAAAATCAAACAATAATATAATGCACTCACAGGATATTCATTTGATACATGCTGAGGATTGATTGTGGGGAAGTACTTACTTGTTGTTTTCTGTAATTTAACCAAGATGTTTTCTAACTGCAGAGAACAACACAGAGAGAAAAATGTGGCTCCCTCAAAAACCTCCATCATCTCAAATCTGAGCCCAGTGCTTCGGCAGCAGGGCTTATCTTTGTGCAGTTTGACAGCACAGGCTTGGTGCACTGTGCAGTGAGGTGGCTCTGTGCAGTGTGACAGCACATAGTCGGTGCACTGTGCAGTGAGGTGGCTCTGTGCAGTGTGACAGCACATGCTCAGTGCACTGTGCAGTGAGGTGGCTCTGTGCAGTGTGACAGCACATAGTCGGTGCACTGTGCAGTGAGGTGGCTCTGTACAGTGTGACAGCACATGCTCAGTGCACTGTGCAGTGAGGTGGCTCTGTGCAGTGTGACTGCACATGCATGGTGTATTGTTCAGTGAGGTGGGTTTACAATGAGATGGGAAAGTGCCGTCACCCCACCCTGATTCATGACTGGTTTGATTTTGAATTGATTTTTGGTATCTGCATGTTCAGTAAACTTCTTTTGCCAGATTTTTGGACTCCATTTTACGTACTCACAACTATAATTTACCCAACTTTGGTTTGAAGAATAATATTTTCAAGTTATTGGCAGGGAATAATGTTTCAATTTTTCTTTTAAAGTCTTTTACTTTATTGTTTAATTTCTCTTGGACCATTTTCATTACATACACATTTATCTTAAAAGCTATAGGTTTTAAAGTATCAGGTCTTCCAACTTTTACCAGATATGGTGGGCAACATTCTTGTGAAAATTAGTTGTGTATCTTGCCCAACCTTCACACCCCTATGATAACTTCTTCAGGCTGATCACCTGCTCTTGTCTGACCGCCTTGCCCAAGTGCATTAGGCATGAAAGATTTCTCAGCTTTCTCTAGGTCACTCACCTAGGCTCAACCATTACATGCAGTTCCCCTCAAATTTCAGTGACCGAGCAGACTAGGTTACCCATAGAGTGACTGAAGTTCACACATATTCTTCTTTCTTTCCATGGGTCATAGGGAAACAGAACTGAAGATAGGGGCTTGGAAGTTCAAATGCTGAGAGCACGACTCCTTTAGTTCAGCACCGTCTCAGGGCTTCATTTTTTCATAGTAAATCTAAAGCCTATCAGGCCAATAATGCAGAGCTACTCATTCATTTTAGGCTAATAAGTTGGTTTAGGATTCAGTCACTTTCAATTAGCATTGTATGTATTGTTTTAATACATGTGATGATAGGATACTGTGTTAGTATTATAAATATCAATGATCAAATTATTATTCATGTGATCATTTATTTGTAAATATAAGCACTATAGAGACTAATAATTCAAATATTTCTAAGCTAGACTTCTACCCACTTAGTAGCCTTTTGCATTCAATATTTCATATTTATTCATACATTTATTTTTACTGCTGTATATAGAAATCATTTGTCCAATTAATTTACTTATGATCTAAATGATTTTTATATTGAAGCTATATATAAAAAAGAGAAATTGCATGTATTCCTGGGATATATCTTAGAATTCTTTTAAATTAGAGAAATAGGTGGAGAAACTGCAATTTATGCCCATAGGAGTATTATTATAAACATAAAGACATTAACAAGAAAGCCCTGAGCAAAACCTGTAAAGAAAGAATGCAAGACAGTTCACAGCACATTAGAGACTGAAATCACTGTGGGAGAAGAAGAACCTTTGACAGGCAAAAAGAATTTATAATTATATTCTATGCAAAACTACAGCAATAACATGTTCTCCAAACAGGAACACAAAATGACCTGACTTTTTAAAATGTTCATATATTTATATACTCATTTTTGAAACAAGGTCTCATTACTTAGACTTGGCTGGCTTTGCACTCACTCTATGAAACCATGCTGGCCTGGAACTCATAGAGATCTGCTGGTTTCTGTCTCCCAAGTACTGAGATTAAGGATGTGTATGCAGTTCCTTGGGAATCCATGAAAGAGCATTGATTCCCCTAGAGCTAATTACAGATATTTGTGAATCACCCTTTTGATGACAGCTACAGAAGTCTGGTCCTCTTCAGGACCAGCAATTACTCTTCAACAATGAGCATCTTTTATCACATTTTTCTTTTTTAAACAATGCCTCTTATGTCTCCTGACTGTCATTGAAATTGATATGTAGCTGGGGGGAGGCTTAACCTAGAAAATCTGATTTTACAGCTTCTACTTCCTGAGTACCGAGATTACACAGCCTGTGCCACCATACCCCATACCCCGTACATGTGACCTCAGGATCATGGCCTGAATATCTGAGGCAAGCAGTCTACCCATTGAGTGATATCCCTAGACCAGATCCAGCCTTTTCAATAGTGCTATATAAAATGGCTTTTATGTTTTATATATCAATAGTTTACTTCTTGCCAAATGTATTTTTATACAGTACTGAACAGTAGAGATTTTTTTGAACAAATTTTACAGTTCCTCCAGAGTACTGGATCTTTAAAACAACAGGAAAACAAGTCTAAAAATCTAGACTTACAGAAAATACGAAATCAAGAAAACTATGGTCACTGACTGGAAAACCACTATTTCTTGCTATTTTTTTAATTGTCTAGTAAACCCTTCAATATGTTACTAATTTTTGATCAACACAGTTCCTTAAAATGGCTGCCATATGCACACGATACATATGTATATATGTATGTATACACACATTTATATATACATGTATATTCAAATTTGTAAAAAAACTCAAAATCACAGTCACTGTAGAATATATTAAGGCAAATAAAATTAAATGTTACTAATAGAAAAGAGGTTTTTTAAAAATCCTATATCCACTCCCATGTATTAATTTCTACATGTATTCATTTCTACATGCCAAGATGAGAGTCATTTTACTGGGTTTTCTCTATGTGACAGTAATCTAGAAGTAAAATAGCCTCAATTTTGCTTGTAGAAAATGCTGGATGTACACATCATTCTTGATTTCATGAAAAACTTATAGCATAGGAAGTTTACTCCAGTGAACAGTCAGTGAGTTATAGATGTCAACCACCACATCTATCCCTTGTTAGAAACACCCATCAATCAGATCAAAGAGAACTGTGACCATCTGACCAGCTGCAGGAAGCAGAAAGATGCTGAGCGGATTCAAGAGACTGGAGCTGGCAACCTTTCACCTCAGCCATGTGCTAGAGAAAAAAAATCTGATAGACTCACGTTCAAAATGCATTTCTATGGTTTTACTATCAAGCCTGTTTTTGTGGTTAACTTGGCAGAAAAGTAATGGACCATTAAGACTACTCAAAGTTGTAGTAGACACTAGTTTCTTGATATTAATCCTTCTTGCATGATTTTACATTTCTACCACTGCATACTTCAGAATACTTAAAGCATTTCACAAAATACAAAGAAAAATCTCTTAAAAGGGCAAAGCATTTTAGTGAGCCACTGTGAGAAGTCAGTAGTCCTCTTCTGTGGGTGAATATTCATATGTCAGTCTAAAAGCTATTTTGCCTTAGAATTGATTGAAGTTACTATTGTAAATACCATAACTATTAAAAGAAAACATTCATGACACTCATGCATGAAGGTTAATAAGACCTTACTCAGGAATTGTTAGTACAGTGGAGTCTCCCCTGAAGCTCAAATCCTCATACAGTGAGGTAATGGAGGTATTTGACCAAGGAGTAAATGGTCATTGCAAGACTAGATCCTCAACTTCTAAATTGCTAACAGCATTGATACCTTGCTATCTTTTCTTCTTTACCTGTTCCCAGCTGCAATCGTGTTTGCTTGGGTATATTTAGAAATTTTAGTTATTTGGACAGGTACTATTTATGAAGATATCAGGAATATACTATATGGCCATTGTTTCTCAATTGCACAGTGCCAAAAAGAATCAAGCAATAAAAACTCTTTTGTTTTTTAACATAGACAATTCAACATTATCTGAGCAGAGAATAAAATACAAATATCAATTGTTAGATCTGGGAAAAATGAAAACTAATCACTGTCACATTTAAAACTATAGACCTCAGCTTTTCTAAGCGCGAGCAGTGTTACTGGGCCATTAACCACTGTCTTCAAAACTTTTGAAGAGTATACTAGGATTAAGCAATATTTTTTAGAATGCCTATCAAAATTGATGGCAAAATTCTGCTCAGGAAGTTAAAGAGCATCAAGATTGAACACAATAGATAATAACATACACATTCACTATTCGTAAAACACAAGAAAATGCACAGCAGACAGGGTAGGCATCACAAGTTTTACTCATTTCATTCTCATGAAAAAAAAAAAAAAAAAGACCTGATTTGAATTAAAACCACCTCTGGAGGTAGACTAATGCATATTATAAAAAATGAGTTAGTGTAAGGCGTGGGAAAAGTTCAGACATTCCTTTCACATATTGAATCAATTAATAGCATGTACAAGGAAACCCTGATTATTTGAAGGAGTGGAGAAAAATGACTTGATTCTTTACAAGTAGTACAGACTATTATTAGTATTCCAGAAAGACTGTGTTGTAGAGAGTCCATCACCAGCTTTGATCTGTCTGCATCCACAGCTGGAAAGTCTGCACAGGGCTCTGGAAGCTGCACCAGCTGACAGTTGCCCCCATCAGGAAAGTGAATTAGTGCTTGCAAATGTTAATGAGCAGATCAAAGCACAAAGGGGCAGAACTGGGTTCTTCAGAAAAAAAATTGATTTTATTTCCTGTGGACAAAAATAATTAAAATATTCATAACTTCTCAACTTTCTTTATACTTCATATCCATCACAGTCTGGCCTGGTTTTCTACCCTTCTTTTGTTCTCTCTCTCTACGCTCATGTCGAAGTTTTTTGCTCTCCAACTTGCTTTCTCTTACTTTTCTATCTGAAAGTACTTGAACTTAGCATGAAATAAATGCGTCCCAAATAATCAGAAGTATAACAAGTTACATAAAACATCTGTATATGATATTCCTCCAGTTTACAACACTACATGCTCATATACATGCTACAAGCTCCCAAATGTATAACTTCTATGTGGTGATTATTTCATTTAAGTACTGCAAGTATCAGGGAAACTATCAAATTATTGACACCATACTGATTTAGACTGACAAGCCCCTTACACTGATAATGACTCCAGGGAAAATAGTTAAAGAACGTCAACTAGGGTGCTTGATTTAAATTTTAGGTTTCTAGATTTTCTTGTATTTATGGACCTGTCTTACGTCAAATTGTCTGTTCTTTGTCACACATCATCATGCATCACAAGAACTGTGGTGGGAATTCAAAGTGAAAAAGATAATTTTAATTATATTCATTGATTCTATAACTTCAGAAATTAAACTAATTCTTGTTCCATAAATTATTCTTCCCATTACTTTAATAACCTGAATGCTGGCTTAATTAGAGAATGTGTTCTTTAAGGTTGAGCCACAGCCCTTGCTATCCTCCAGCCCCTCCATGCACATTCCCTTTGTCATCATCAATAATTGTCTTTGCCTAAGGATGTCCTTTAACTCCACAACTTTTTCCCCTATTTAAATCTATTTCTTATATTTTTGAGATTATAATGTAATTACACAATTACATCATTTTTCACTTCCCTTCCCTCCTTCCAAACCCTTCTGTATACCCTTCCTTTTTCTATTTCAATTCTGTGGGCTTTGTTCTCATTCATTCTTGTTGCATACATGCATGTGTATACACTCCTACATATAAAATACAGAGTGCCCAGTATGTTACTTGAGACATACATCTATAGCCTCTTAATTTATTCCTTGCTTTTAGACACATAAGGAAACACTCTGTTTGATGGAGTGTCACTAATACATGTTCTAGAAATATTAATGTTGTTTAACCTATGCCATTTTAAACTTGTTGTGTTGGCTGCTAAAGGACATAACAACAGAAGATTTTATTCTCTTCGGTGTGTATGATAACACTCACCATAGAGAAGAGGACTTATGGTTTTAGTTTTGAAATATTAGCTTCAATATAAGTTAAAATTTAAATGTTTAAAATTTGATATGTAGATATACACTACTGAATAAAGGTGCTTCAACAGGAATTTTCTCATGTGTGACTATGCCAAGTCTCTGAGCCCCACCATGCTTTAACTACAATGTAACCAAACCATACAAGCCTTTCATGGGAGCAAATCGCTGCTTGTATAGAAGTCTTCGAGCTTCAAATATGTAAGATTATTTTTTAAAAAATTATATGTATAAATTTGTTCTTATATTTGTTAGGCTTGAATAGACCTGGAATTTTAGGTGGTTGTAAGCAACCTAGCATTTTTTCTGGGTATTGAACTTGGGTCTTCTATAAGAACAGTATGGGTTTTCTACAACTGAGCTGCTTCTCCAGCAATCTCAGAAATGTTTGGCCTCAAAACAATATATGCTTCTAAATAACCTCAATTTTATTTCTGGACAGTTATGTAATTTTTTTATAATGGCAGATTTGTTCTACACATTCATGACATTTTTCATTTTGTGACCAATTTGCCTCATTGATTTTATAGCCTTATTAATAAAATGTCAAAGATTTAAATACTCACCTAAGTCACATAAATAGGTTAAGTCATACTATTTATTTATTCTGAAAATATACCTAATGACTAGGGAAATTTTATTTTAATATCGTTAAATTCTTCCTGTGTCTCTTGATTCCCTCTTAATCTTTGTGATTGGTTCTGTTGAAGACCTTTTAATATCGACATTATTATTATTATGGGCATTCTTTTATTAGAATTTATATCCAGGCTAACATTTTATTTATTATATACTTTTATTTCACTTTCTTGTCTCTTATTTGTGTACCTTTATCATTATCAATATTTAATACACCAAAGACCTTATTAGTTTATTATGGATTTTTTCCAAAAGTTTCAGAAATTGCCAGTAAAATTTAAGAAGTAGATTTTTTTTACCTTTAATTTTATTAATCCAGTGTACTTGGAACATAGGTTTAGAGAGTACATATGCAAAGATGCTTTAACAAATTCTTACTAGATTCTCAAAGTTTGAATGCATTTGTACCATTTCACTGTTTTTGTGTTTGTTTATTTGTTTGTTTTGGAATAGGTTCTCACTATGCATCCCTGGCTGGCCTGGACCTTGTGTGTACCAACTGTGTATCAAGCTGTCCTCTAGCTCACAAAGATCCATCTGCCTCTGCCTCTAAAATATTGCAGTAAATATATAATTTAACTTTTGCTTTTTAACATGACAACCCCAAATACAGTACTTTAAACAATAGTATTTTGTTTACCTTATAGCTCTGCTACCTATTATATAGTTATTATTTTCACAGTTGACTTGATTGGCACAGGGTTGACTGTTGGGTCCTGCTAATTATGGTCGAAATCTGCTACTGTTCAGATAGCCTTCTGAGCTTGGTGCAAAATGGAAGACTCCCTTTACCCTCAGGACTTCTCTGTGACCTTGTCTGGGGAGCCCAAACCCCCACCCTCTACCTGCAGAATGTCACATAGTCTTGGTGAGATTATGCTGCTTCTTGCCCTGGGCCACCTGCTGCCTGACCCTACTTGCAGTTGGGGGTTGAAGATGAGGTGGCCCTGAATCCACAGCTCAGACTCAGAAAGTAGGTGAGAATTTCACAGTCCATATATCCTCCACCCATGCCCCATTGGTCCCAAGCAAGCATCTCTTCTAAGCAGCAATTCCCAACCTCTCAGGCAGTCTTTAATTAGGTCCAACTGCAATGCTGCAGTTGCCTTCCTGGCTGAGCCCCTTCAGAGGCAGCCACCACTGTTCCTCTTACAAGATTACAAGTTCAACTTCTTTTCTCCTTCCTCTTTTTCTGATAAGAACCAATGCAACAAGTACCTGGGATTCCTGGAATGCCTCTCCATACAAAGGAGGGATTCATAAAACTTTAAACTCTAGCCAATGATTTTTATTTACCACCCCCCCCCCAAAGAAAACCTCCTTCCTACTCTCCAAAATCCATATGTAGTCCTGGTTCTCCCCCAAATAAAGTGTATTCATTCAAACCCACCTTAACAAAGGTTTGCACACAAGCTAAGATCATCTAAGAGAAATTTTACTGAGGATCTTCAGAGAAGGCCTTCTGCACCTGCCGTCTTGTCCCCAGCACTTACTCCCAGCCAGGCCAAGATCCTATAGAACCCCAGCTATTCCAAGCTCTGATTCATCCTTCCAGCCTGGTATGCAGTGATGTCTGAGAACTGGACACCTTGAGGGGGAAGAAGAGTAGGACCCGGAACCACAGCTGGACCGTAGCTGCATACTACAGCTAGTGCTGGGAACCACAGTTGACTGGTCCCTATGAATGCAGATTGATTATATTAAGAATTGATAATTTAGAAGATTCTCATCCAGATACCAGGTTTCTAGCAATCAATAGAGCAAAGTGCTGAGGAAACCTGTGATCTGTGTCTCCTAGTGTCATGTGGCTCAACTTTGGATTATGTTGGGTTCCCAAGACCAATCAAGCCACAGGATCATTGTACAAATACTTGTTAGGCTCTACTTGTATCAGATGAATTCTAGCTCCTAATGTAAAAGGAAGAATTCATGGAAATTCTCCTAACCCTTCTGTCATTGAACTAAGTTTGATTTCTGTTCCTTTCTCTGTTCTATGGAGTTAAGTCATTATCTTCTGCTCCATTTTCTACTGCCTTTCTAGATAGTGACAATGTATGGTGTTTTTAAAATTAATGATCCTTATACATTTCATGGAAAAATTACCTAAACATGTTTCAAAAAGTATTAAAAATCAATACTTAAAATAACATTTATTTTCCATTACATAAAAAATATACTAAAATATAAAGCTTGATAGTAAACTAATGATATAGTTTATATCAATTTTGTATAAACAAACTTAAAATACATAAATTAATTTTTTGACTCTCATTTGTTTTCAGACATAAGATTCTTAGTTGTTAGAGGATTGATATAGGGTATCTAAAGCTACGGCTAATAGAATCACAGTGGCTAGTGCTAATTTATAATGAGAAAACTTAACTGCAGAATTGAATTTCCACTAGGAAGAAACACCATATATTTCATGGAGAGTTTAGTAATACCTCTATATATTCTTCCCATATTTTATTGTTCTTTTATCAATGTGTCAGCATAACACAGGAATTGGTATAATCATATTCTTAATTTGAGTTTATGTTCTGAAGCTTTTTTATTGGTTATTTTATTTATTTACATTTTCAAATGTTATTCCTTTTCCGAGTTAAACCCTCTATCCCCTCCCCTGCTCCCCTGTCCCCCCTGCTTCTATGAGGATGTTCTCCCACCCACCTCCTGCTATACTTTCCCATCTCCTGCAATGCTATACATCTCTGTTCAATTTCCTTACCCTCAGCACCCTAGAATTCCTTCATGCTGAGTCGAGCTTCCAGAAGACCACGGGACTTCCCTCCTATTAATATCAGGTAAAGTAATCCTCTGCTATGTATGCAGTTGTATCCATGGTTCCTTCCATGTGTAAGCTTGGTGGTTGGTGGTTTAGTCCCTGGGAGCTCTGGGGATTCTTCCTGTGGGGTTACAAACCTCTTCAGCTCCTTCAGTCCTTCCCCTAGCTCTTCCATTGGGGTCCTCAGGCTCAGTCTGATGGTTGGCTACAAGCTCAGCTTTTGTATTGTCAGGCTCTGGTGCAGCCTTTGAAGCGACAGCTATACCAGGCTCCTTTCAGCAAGTGCTTCTTCGCATCAACAGTAGTGTCTGAGTTTGGTGTCTGCAGATGAGATGGATCCCAGGTAGTGCAGTCTCTGGATGGCCTTTCCTTCAGTCTCTGTTCCACTCTTTGTCCCTCCATTATCTCTTGACAGGAGCAATTAACTCTAGATTAATAAATTTGAGATGGGTGGGTGGCCCCATCCCTCAACTGGAGGCCATGCCTATCCACTGGATATGGTCTTCACAGGTTCTCTCTATCCTTTGTTGGGTATTTCAGCTAATGTCATCTTTGCTGGGTCCTAAGAACCTCTCGTGTCCCTGGCATCTGGGACTTCCTAGTGGCTATGTCCAGTGGAGATCCCAAGTCAAATCCAGATCTAATTTTTGACTCACATAGAACTCTTTCTGAGTCGTTGAAACTTGGCTTATTAGAGTGACTTTTTCCCTCTGAAAGACATACACTGAGGTTTAAAAACATAGCTCACTCAGTTTGATTAACGTTTCATAAGGTTGATTCAATTTTGTATAGGAAAAACAAAGTACTGCACAGTATTTACAAGTGTGTGACATATTTATATTCAATTGGAAGCATTGTTTTTCTGAACTTTTATCTTTCATTAGGTTCTTACATGGAGAATTTTAGCAATTTTTGTAAGCAAAACAATGTGTGTTTCCTTCACTGAGCTACTGAAGCTCTATATCCATCTGTGCACCCACGTTAGGTCATGCTACTCTCTTGCACACAAAAGTACGGATAATTACAATTTAAACCTAGATGGTAGCAGTTATAATTTGGAGTTAGTCAGATTTATCTCATGAACTGTCTCTGTGAAGTTTTGAACATGTCAGGATAAATATTTTTCTAGAGAATTAACAAAAACTTTTGTCTTTGTAATGTGATAAAGTGGCAACCTTTTTTTAGCCCAAGTCATCTGTTAGGAATAATTATGAACACTTTCATGATGGTGCATGAATTGTTTTCAAAACCAGCTGAAGGCATAGGCTATGGTAACTGTCATAGATAAACCCCAATTTTGTTACAAGATGAGAATAAAAAAAAAACCAAAAGAAATGATTGAAAAATTAAAACTCAACATTTTCCACTGGCATACTGTAGGAGAACAGTTGTGAATATTCTTTTTCTTACTTACCACTGGGACATATACATCAGAGGAATTCCTTCTCACAGAGGAGTGGACTTGAAGAGAAATGTGACTCAATTGCACAGTGGTTTCATTCAGCCTGTGTTTTCTGTCCACTCTGTGCTAGGTTCATAGTTAGCAGCATACAATGCCTCTAATTTTTATAAGAACCAGAAAAGTAAACAAATTTTTTTAAAAAGTCTACTTTGTTATAGCAGTATTTTTGTACTTAATTTAGAAAAAAGAATTTTCAGTAAATTGTTCATAAAAATAAGCAGCATCTGATGTTTTTTATAATTATTATAAAACATAAAATGAGTGTCTTGATTTCTTCCAAGAAAGTTTACAATACCTTTGAGAATTTGGGAATTGCAAACATTCACATTGGCAATTGAAATTGTTTCTAATACAAAAACATGTGCAGATCTTCTTAGTCTCGAAACAGTTGTGAAAATTATGCAAATATCTTGGGTCTCAAAATATTAAAGCTGTCTATTTTCTTCCTATTTCCCAAGTGTCTCCTTTGGTTTTATTTTTTATGTATAAATAATATTCTAAAATGTGGTTCATTTCCAAATTAAGATTGTACTTAATTTCACTTTGTTTCAATTGCAGAATCCTATTATTGCATTTTCAAATTGAAGGTCTTAAATTTCAAGAACATGGAACTCTGTAATGCTGACCTTTATGGATTAGAAATTTCTGTAAAGCAGTGTTTGTTTACATGAATAAGTCCTAGTTTTTTTTTTTCATTTTCTGTCATTTTCACATTCATTATGATTGTAACAAATCAGTTTTATTTTAATTATATCATTTTTTACTACTGGGTAAGCCATATACAAGTTTTGACATCTTTAATTAAAATAAAAACTATGTTTCATAGTAACCCTAAAGGTTAAAACAACATACTAACTTGTTAATTCATTTAAGAAAACTTTAATAACTTGTATAATAGAATGCTCCTGATTTATTTGAGTTAATTTTATATCCAGCCATTTTTTTGAAGTTGTTTATCAGCTGTAGAAGTTCTCTGGTAGAATTTTTGGGGTCACTTATGAATACTATCATATCACCTGCAAACAGTGATACCTTGACATCCTTTTTGCCAATTTATATTCCTTTGATCTTCTTTGATTGTCTTATTGGTATAGCTAGAACTTAGAGTACTATATTGAAAAGATAGATATAGGGAGGGTGGGCATCTTTGTCGTGTCCCTGATTTTAGTGAAATTGTTTCAAGTATCTCTTCATTTAATTTGACATTGACTGTTGGTTTGCTGTAAACTGCTTTTATTATGTTTTGTTATGGGCCATGATTTCCTAATCTTTCTAATATGAAGTGGTGTTATATTTTGTCAAATGTCTTCTCAGAAGCTTAGGAAATAACTATGTGATCTTTTTTTTAGTTTGTTTATATAGTGAATTACGTAAATGAGTTTTCATATACTAAACCAACCTTGCATCCCTGGGATGAAGCCTACTTGATCATGTTGAATGAGGTTTTGATGTGTTCTTAGATTCAGTTTGCAAGAATTTTATTGAATTATTTTGCATCGATATTTATAAGCAAAATTGGTCAGAATTTCTATTTTTTTTGTTGGGTCCTTGTGTGGCTTATGTATCAGAGTAATTGTGGCCTTGTAGAATGAATTAGATCGTGTTCCTTCTGTTTGTATTTTATGGAATAGTTTGAGGAATATTGGTATTAGCTCTTCTTTAAAGGTCTGGTAGAATTCTTCACTAAACCCATCTGGTCCTGGCCTTTTTTTGATTGAGAGGTTTTTAATGACTTCTTCTATTTCCTTAGAGGATATGGGCCTGTTTAGATAGTTTACCTGCTCTTGATTTAACTTTGGTATGTGGTATCTGTCTAGAAAATAATACATTTCATCTAAATTTTCTAGTTTTGTTGAGTATAGGCATTTATAGTAGGAGCTGATGATTTCTTTTAATTTCTTCAGTTTCTGTTGTAGAAAGTCTCATTTATCTATACAGTTATTAAAACATATTTGATTAATTTAAATATCTTCAAAATGTTTGTTTTGCAAATGATGAAAATGATATCAAACTATTTTCTCCGTTATCTACCTACTATATGTATGTGAATGGTCCATTGATTTGATAGAAATAGCTTCATAAAATGGTTTGAATGCAACAATTGTTATATTTTATTTTATATAGTATAATTTTATAATGTAAATATTATATATTTATAAATTATATATGTTACACTGTTATAACAATAGTTATCTTTTCTTAGTGTTAAATTTACTTCAGTCTTTACAAGACCATTTATATTTACTATTTTTCATGATGACAATTATCAAGTAAATAAAAATGTTATTGAAATGTTATTCATTTTTTAAAGGCATGATATCAAATAAGATGACATATTTGATATTACCAGGTACTTAACAAATACTCATTGTATAGACTCAAACACATATCTTCTAAGAAAACATGTGATGAATGTTTCATTCACATCGGATGCTGGAAAAACAGTCAAGTCAATCGTATAATCATAAATGATTGGAAATAAGCAGTGTATAAAATCAACCAAAAAGAACATTGAAAGTTAAACAGAACTAGCATATGAAGTGGGGAAGAAAAAAAAGGGCTCCATCCTATTAAGAAGTGATTGCTTATTTTAAGTGATGTAGACTCTGTGTGTGTGTGTGTGTGTGTGTGTGTGTGTGTGTGTGTGTATGAACACTTTTTCTCCACTAGATCTTTCTCTCATTTGTTCGTGAAGTATTCATTACCTATCTATCATCACTTATGCTAACATCACAAATTTTCTAAAAGTTGCTATACCATTTATCTACTTGTTTACTCATCATTTGTTTGACATAATAACGTATCAGGAACAAAACTGTGAAAATAAGAGATTAACTGAAGAAAGCAACGATATTGCAGTTTTGGAAATTGAAAACAATAATTACAATCTAAAATATAAAGAATAGAGAGTAATTTCTCAAATAGACTCATAAATTCCTTTCAGTGTGAAGCAAATTAGAAAATAATGTGGTATTTCTAATGGCTTAACCAGCTGTGAATTGAAGGACATGCAATACACATGGAATTTATTTGTATTTTGTTTATTATTTGAGCACATGCAAGGACTTTGTTTCCCATCATCACTCATGGCATGTTCAACTAATTTTTGGCAGGTTGTAGATACAAAGTCCCCAGTCATCAAGTGGCTGTTTTCATTTAAATAAGGAACACTAGTTAGCATTCAAAAATAAACACATACCAAATCCAGTGCAAAAGTACAAACAGCTCAAGAAGAAAAGGGGAGCCAGTAAATTACTACTCAACCAGCATCTCCATTTTATTGCCCCTGTGAAGTTATTTGACCAACACCAGATGTTTCAAAACTTCTGATAGATTTGAGATAATTATCTTGGCTATCACACAGACTTCCTGAGTAGTTCCTCATGATGGGCATTAATGTTGTAGCTAGACGAAAAGTTCGGTAACTGAGGCACTCAAGCTCTCCCATGATCCCTTGTTCTTGCCTGTGTTAACATTTCTTTCTCAAAATTTTTTTTATTAAAACTATTGATTAAAGATGGCAGAATTTAAGGACCCAAATATATAAACACTTGGGAAGTAAATAGTATTAGGCTTGGATTTGCCTAACACTTGGCTCATTTCTATACATTTTATTCACTTTTTTAAAAAAATTTGCTTGTCAGTTCTTAAGCAAGGGGACATACGTATAATTGTGCACCAGTGACAAAAAGACTATCATTCTCCTTGGTTGACTTTGGTAGTGGAATCTCAGATAGATCAGTGGTTCTCAAACATCCTAATGCTTTGACCCTTTAATACAGTTCCTCATGCTGTGGTCACTCTGCAACCATAAAAATATTTTTTGCTATTAGATAACTATAATTTTGCTATTGTTATGAATTGTAAATATCTGATATGTCTTGACCCACAGAGTGAGAACCACTGAGATCATTCTAGCTCTCCAGACTCCAGATGACTGTCATTGCCTAAGTGTCATTAGGCATCATTTTTACTTTTCAAATTTCCTTGTAAAAGAAACTTTTGTTTATCTGATTGTTGTTTCAGAGGCTTATTGCCTCCAACTGCTAACTTAGTCCTAGTCCTGGAAGCATCTAGCCTCTATACATTCTAATGTAAACCTAGAATATTTTTAGCATCTGAGACTCACCACTAAAAAAATCCATAAATTTTTAAAAAATTTTTATTGGGTATTTTATTTAATTACATTTTAGATGCCATCCCCTTTCCCCATTTCCCTTCCCTAGAAAACCCCTATCCCATCCCCCTCCTCCTTATGGCTTTTATACCATTTTAATTGCATGCAAGTATTAAGGGCAGTTCTAGATTGAGAAATTAGCAATACAATAGATGCAAATAGTCAAGGAACAAGCAAGACAATAAACATAAATAGTCAAAGAACAAGAAAGGCAATAAACAAAGTTCTGTGAACACTCCTGTGATCACTGTTTCTAAGGGCTTATCAGGATGAGCAAAATATCTGAGCCTACTTTCCTGTCCTAGCTCAAAGTCATTTTTATGGCTGAAGTCTACTTCCTTATTCTAGTCTAAAATTTTGATTCCTGCCGGAAATTACGTTTTTGTTCTAACCTAATATTGAGATTACTGCCTGAAATTACGTCTTTGTTCTAGCCTAAGACTTGGATTCCTGCCTGAAATTATTTCTTTTTTTAATTTATTTTTATTGGATATTATATTTACATTTCAGATTTTATCCTCTCACCCCCTTACCCCCACCACCCAGGAACCTCCTATCCCATCCCTCCTCCTCATGCTTCTAAGAGGATGTGCCCCCACCTATCCTGCCACTCCCACCCCCCACCCTCGCATTCCCCCCCCCCACTCAGTGTTCATTCTTCATGGGACCAAGAATCTCCTCTCCCACCTATGCCAGACAAGGCCATCCCCTCCACCCCCCTTCATGTACAGATGGAGTCATAGGTCCCTCCTTATGTGCTCTCAGGCTGGTGGTTTAGAACTTGGGGAGCTCTGGTTGGTTGGTATTGTTGCTCTCCTCATGGGGCCACAAACCCTTTCAGCTCCTAGCCAATGCTCACAGCTAACCACTGATCTGATCAAGGGTTTCCCAATGGAGAAGATAGAGAGAAGACTGAAATTATTTCTTTGTTCTAGCCTAATGTCAGATTCCTGCCTGAAGCTCATTTTCTTGTACTTGGCCAATGTCATATTCTTGCCAAGCAGCTCATTTCCTTTTCCTTTGACCATGTGAGATTCTTGCCAAGCAGCCCCAAAAGCTCTCCACCACTCCCCCATTTTTATTTCATAAACAAGACAGCCTGTCTTTGCAAGGCTGGTTCTGGACATTTTCAGTGACGTATTTGGAAGTTAGCTGCAGTTTTCTATGATGTTATGTTAGCAAGAGATAAAGTTGGGACAGGATCTGGATTTCAAACAAGTGTTAGTACATGTGTTAAGGCTCTTTTAACTGTCACATTAAAAATACGTTTGTTTCTTCTACAGTATTTAATGTAAGTTGCATTGATTGTACACTTTCTAATTATGTTAGCGTGTTGAAATCCAGCATGTCAGTTATCGAGGTCTGTCAACCAGCTTTTGTTTTATTGCCCTAAGTATCACAGAATCTTGGTCTTCTGAAAAAAGCTTGCAAGTACTAGAAAAAGTGAGTCAGGCTTTAAGCAGAAGCAAAAGGGTAGTGAGCTTGATTATTGCTGCTATAACAGCTTTAATTACACTAATTCCTAGCACCACTTCTTCTGCAATTACTTTGACACAAGAAGTTAAGACAGCTACTTTTGTTAATCATTTAGCAAAAAATATTACTAATGTGTTGGATATACAAGAGGATTTAGATAGGCATTTGGAACATTGGATTGATGTTCTTTATCCTATTCAATTTATTGGAAAAAAGGTTCAGAGTTTAAGAGTAAGGAGCCATCTTGAGTGTCATGCCAAATACCATTGGATTCATGTTAGTTCTAAAATTTACAGTGGTAGTCATTATAATTAGAAAAAAGTTTAAAGACATTTGCAGTGTATTGGGCATAAATCTCAAACCTCTCTGGGTGTTTTAACTTTGCATGGTGAGCTTATGAATTTAAAGAGTGCTGCTCTGCTGAGGGTTGGTGCAGTATATAATGCTGATAAAATTACCCATGGTCTGAGGTCAGTATTTCCATATTGGTCAAGCTTCAAGAATGGCATACGCAGCTTGATCATGCTAGCCCTTTTTGTCCTGGGAATATTTTATTCCTGCCCATCATGTTAAAGCTTGTCTTTAACAACATCAACATGTTGGCAGTCAAAGTACATGGCTTGAAACTAAAAATGGACTCCCAGACAGAGTTATTAAATTAATAGTCTGGCAAGCCAAGGATGAGTAAGATTCTGTACTGAGCCTTCCCAAGCTAAGACAGAAATGCATTGCTTCTGATAATGCACATTCCGTGATGGGCAAGGAAGGTATTCTTGTCAGAAGCGCATACTTTCTAGTTCTTTCTGAAGTCTGGTTCATTTCAGCTTTTCTGCATCAAATTTCTCTCCAAGCTCATTCAAACTGGGTTTTCTCACCTTCTTCGCTTGACCTCAAACTACTTCTAGAAATCTAATCTTCTGTGTTCTTCTTATTATCTCTCTGGCTTCAACTGTCTCTAATGCAGGAGCTGAATGGAACTGAACAAAACTGAATCAAACTGAACTCCACTCTACTGCCTCCTAAGTTGACTGAATTAAACTGACTGACCAGTACACCCAAATCTACATGACCCTGTCTCCTGTGTGCTGGGATTAAAGGTGTGTACAACCAAGCCTGGACCCAAGCTTTTTTTTTTACTTGAAACTTGCTCAATACCAGGCTGGGCTTGAAATCAGAGATCTGATTGCTTCTATATCTACCTTTTGAGGTTAAAGATTGTCTGTATTCTAGCCAGTTCACACAGACCTAGAAGATCTTTGGATGTGATCCCTTGGCAGAGCAGCCATGTTGCTGGATTAAAATCCCTCAATACTTTGTCACAATTTTTTTTTAGAGTTTATTTTGATTCGATTACTAAATCTCACAAAGGGGCAAGTCACTTTTAGAACTAGTGTGCTTCAAAACAAACGCCCAAACTATTAGCATCAAAAGTAAAAGATAGACAAATATAACCTGTGATCTTCATTAAAAATGAAAATACTAAATTAAGCTAAAAATAATAAGCTTTGTTGTCTAATAGTTGGCATGGAGATGGGTAAGCTTCAAAAAATATATTGTGGATCCACAACTGATGTTTTCCTTCAGCTCCACTTAGAACTAATACATATCCTTAATCAAGTAAGAAAGACGATTAAACATGGATCTAAACTTGCAAGAGAAGATTGAACAAGCCACGAGTAGCTTAGTCCTGGGACTATTAAATTCAGATTTTCTGATTCTGTATAAGTCTCATTTATAGATCATGACAACCCTATGATATGGGTATAATAATTATTTTTCTTGGGAGGATTTCTGGGAGAGGAAGCCACAGTCAGAACATATTTTATTAAAACATCTATTTTAGTAAAAAATAAATTTTGTTATAGGAAAAAAAGAAAGATAGTACATTCAAACTAAAGAGTACCAAGTAACTCGCCCAAGACTTGTACTCTAAGAAGACAAATTACTAGTCTTTGAAAGATGGTAATAATCTCACAGAGAAAAATAAGAAAATAAGGGACTACTAGTGCAGAGGTTTAAGCATACAGAAACAAGATGACCTTGCATTTATTATTAAAATTGAGATATATTTGTAAATGAAAAGAACATTGTATTAGCTGTTTTGTTATCAGATATCAACTGCAAATTTTAGGACCATACCAATGCCAACTCAGGAGTACAGAGCTGAAGCACAATATTGTTTAGTTTTAATGTGGCCCAGAGAATAATTTCTACTCCAATCATCTTAGTAATTTATTCATATCACAGATCTTGTTAGTGTTCCTTGTTTTAGACACATCAATGTTAGTTAAGGTTTTGAAGTAATTAGGAAAAAAAAATCATGGTTTCTAGTTCCATTTCATAGCCTTTCTAGCAACAAAAATGGCAGATGATAAAGCCAGAGAGAAGAACATAGTAATAATAAATTGCAGCATTTCTTAGGAGGGAGCAGATCCACCAGGGAGGCAGGTTATGAGTTCTCCTTTGTCCATTACAGATGGAGTTTTGGACAGAGCAGCAGTAACAGTCTATGTAGACAAAATAGCTTCAAGAATGACAAGATGACAGTTTGGTTAAGCAAAATTCTCAGAGAAGCTATAATGTTCTCACAGGTTCTTGGGAGAAGGGAATAGCAATCAGAGACAGATAAATTAGGTAAAACATGGATAATGGAGAACATTTAAGCAAGGGGAAAGCAATTTGAGTCATGTTCAGAAAAATGTCATCAGACAGATGCTTATATCCATTTAAAACAAGGGGAAAAGTCCATATAACACATAAAGGGAGACTTATTACAATATTATCTACTTTTTCAAAGGAGCCAGGGGGGCTTGAACATATGTTTTACTAACTCTAAGAGACCACAGATGCCAGTACAGACTAGTATATTTTCAATCACAATGGAGAAGAGTAAAAGACATTCTATGATTAAAAAAAAAAACAAACAAAAACAAAACAAAACAAAACAAAGCCATAAAATCAGAATCTACAAATCTAGCTCCACAAAAAAATCTAGAACAATGATTCTCAGCCTGTGGACAGCAGCTCCTTTGATATTTAAAATAACCCTTTCACAGGGGTCACCAAGACCATCAGAAAACACAAATTATACTTATGAAGTAGCAACAAAGATAATTTTCTGATTAGTGGTCATCACAACATGAGGAAGGGTAATGGGTTAAAGGGTGCTGTGTTAGGAAAGTTGAGAACAACTGCTCTAGAAGGAAAAGTTCAGGCTGGAGATATGGCTCAGAGGTTAAGAGCACTGACTGTTCTTCCAGAGGTCCTGAGTTCAATTCCCAGCAACCACATGGTGGCTCAAAACCATCTGTAATAGGATCTAGTGCCCTCTTCTGGTGTGTCTGAAGACAGCTACAGTGTACTCATATACATAAAATAAATAAATAATAACAAAAAAGAAGGAAAAGTTCAACCTGAGAGGTCAATGACACACAAGAAAACACAAATTATGTAATCCCAGACCAGCAAGTCAAAAGACTGCAGGAGAACATAACACAACAACAACAAAATAACAGGAATCAATAAAAACTGCTTTTACTTGACTAAAAGTCAATGGTCTTAATTCCTCTATAAGAAAACACAGACTACAAGGAATTGATTTAAAAACAGAATCTATCCTTCTACTGCATCCAAGAAACACACCTTAATATCAAGGATATCACCTCAAAATAAAATAATAATAATAATAAATATTCCTGTGGTTGGGTAGAACAAGAAACAAGTCAGTGTAGTCATTTTAATATCTGACAAAATAGACTTCAAACCAAAATTAATCAGAAGAGATAGGAAGGGACACTACATAGTCATCAATGGAAAAATCCACAAAGAGGATACTGCATTTCTTCACAGCTAGGCACCAAGCACAAGGGCATCTATGTTCTTAAAATGAGTTCTACTACAGCCACCCATCTCAAAATCTTTGACCCAGAATTGTATCTGTCTAAAGGAAATACAAGGACAAAAATGGAGCAGAGACTGAAGGAAAGGCCATCCAGAGACCACTCCACCCTGTGATCTATTCCAGCCACAGACACCAAACCCAGACACAATTGCTGATCAAGAGCTTGGTATGGCTGTCCTCTGAGAGGATCTTCTAGCATCTGACTAAGACAGATACAGATACTTACAGTCAACCATTAGACTGAGCCAAGTGTCCCCAATGGAGGAGTTAGGGGAAGGACTGAAGGAGCTGAAGAAGGTTGCAACCCCACAGAAAGAACAACAGTATCAATTAACTGGACCCTTCAGTGCTCCCAGAGACAACACTATAAATTAACTGGACCCCTCAGAGCTACCAAGGACTAAATCACCAACCAAAGAAGATACATGGGTGGGCTCCCACTACATATGTAGCAGAGGACTGCCTCATCTGGCATCAATGGCAGGGGAGAAACTGGGTCATATGGAAGACTGATGCCCCAGAGAAGGGGGAATTTAGAGATTGAGATGGGAGTGGGTGGGTGGGGAAGCACCCTCTTAGAGGCAAAGGGGAGGGGGATGGGGTAGGGCTTGTGGAGAGGAGATCTGGAAAGGGGATAACATTTGAAATATAAATAAATAAATAAATAAATAAATAAATAAATAAATAAATAAATAGAAATTTTGCTAAGAAACTATTCCTGCCCCCCAAGAAAACTTGAGTCCATTTCCTCAGTGTTGGGGCCCCTTGTGCACAGACATGTGCAGGCACTGTGCATGCTACCACAGTCTCTGTGATTTTATGTTTTTCACTCCATATGTGTTCAGAAAGCCTTGTTTCCTTGGTGATACCCCTTCCATTTGCTTATTACAATTTGTCTAATTCCTCTAAGTTCTAATCTCTGTCTTGATTTCCTCATACTGAAGAATGGAGCTTCTTTGATGATAGCTGAGGAAAACACTGATCTAGGAGACCTGTGTGTCCAAAATGTTTGTTTTTTTAACAGTTTGCATAGTAACAATATAATTCATGTAACACTGAAAAAAATTCATATACTATTCATGATCATCATAACACATATACAATACATATTTACAAGCATATAAATTCTATATATAGTTGTAGAATGTGAATTGTCATGAAAATAAATAAGAATTTAACCAATGGGAAAAAGTTAAAGATCAGTACTGTAGTTCAAGAGTTGGATATTTCACAATAACCAAAGATCAAGGCACAACATATTCCAGTAAGCAGGAACACATTTATAAATAAGAGTTTGCTATATTTGGGGAGAAATAGAGACTATTTACATAGTAACCTAGATTTCAGAATGTCCTATCTTTATATCTGTGATCTAAATAATAGTAGCAGTTACTGTTATCATCCTATTAGTTTTAGACATTTACATGGATTACCTTTTACATTGTGACACTGTTAATGATTCTTTAGGTAAATACTCATGATTTCTACTTTGGAAAAGTTCTAAATTTTTTGTATAGGTTTTTATACACCTATAGTAATAATTTCTATAATAGCAAAATTTATTCAATTTATTCAGTTATATCTGTAACTTTTATTATGTATCATTAAAAAGGTAGATAAAATAATGTAATAATTTTTATAAAATATTAAAATTGTATTATTTTGTTTTTCAGTATAACTATACTGAGAAGCAATCTTGGATAATCAGAATGCCCAGTAACAGAGTATGTTGCTCTCTAAAGAAGCAACAGAACACTGTTGTCACATTCTCACAGCTTTCCTTATTGCTTCTAATAACCTGTTATTTAGATAATAAACATGAAAATGTCTATATTATATGTATGCAATATATAATATAAAATATATAATATATATAATTATATAATATAATAATATATAATATATAATATATATGATATTGCATATAAATAATATAGACATTCCTTGGATAACAGTATATATATTATAATATATAATATTATATATTAAATATATATTGCATATATATAATATAGACATTCCTTGGATAACAGTATAGTTCTGTATCCAGAAGAAACCAAAATTTTAATCATGATTACATTTATCTGGTAAGAAAATATTTTAATGAATTAAAGAATGAATCTACATATGCTCACTATTGATGTATGGCTTTTTATAATATGAAAACAACTAGAATTTTGAGATTGCTACTAAAAATTAAGTTCTACCCATAGGAGAAGTTGTAGGTTAAATATGTTTAGGACATAAATGTTCTCAGACAGACCCCAGTCTTACATTTCATTATCTTTTTCAGGGATTTAGCAAGAAGGACACCATAGAACATCATTCTCTAATTCAAATTCATGAGAGAGCCAGATGCATGTGGGAGATGGCTGCTCTGCTTCCTAAAATTTCTCTTTTTTTGTATAGTGGCAAAACCATCATGTATTAATCTATAACAAATTCACGGAGTTTTGTTTGGCTGATTTAAAAGCATTTTTCTTCCAAACTCCTATAAAAATAGTCTATAAATTGGTTAGCATGGATTGGCCATGGCAGCACAATTTTTAAATGAAAGTTTTCATTGTCAATGGATTTTATGCAGAGAATCAAAGGCTGTTGAAATCGCCAGCAGTCAATTTAGCCATGCTAATCTTCATACCTGCGGGCATAATTCTTAGAAAAGCTTTTGGCATGTTTTTATAGACTACTCCTATAATTAAATGGGGGAACAGTGGATTCTAGTTGTCAGTATTATAATCACCTCATTTTATGTTTTGGTAAATGGAAAGAAAAGTCACTTTCCCCCCAATTACACACCATGTACCCACACACAAATGGTCATAATCTTTTGGAAGAAGATTCTGAGCATCCATCTGAAATGCATAAATATTTCTTTGTAAAGATAATATTAAAAATAGGTGTATATACATTTGAACAGAGGGAGTAGAGCTATAAACATATGCTCTATGTGGCCATTTTCTATGATTGTTTATGGTTTTACAGGACCTACAAAGTTACCATAGCAACAATTCAGAATAAGTATGGTCTAAAACTTATTCTCTGTCAGCAAGTAAAGGTACTTTAACAAAATGTGTGGCACTCAGTTTATTTGAAAGCTTAGCATTGGAAAATTCTCTTCCTTAACTCACAATTCTAAAGTTGAAGTATATTATCTTGAAAAGGAAATACAATCCCATGACCAAGTAATCCAACCAGAAAGACTGTCACCATTGCATTCTGGACCAGATGCTATTCAGATGAAGTCTCACTATGCTGGGTTTGAGTTTACAGTAGATCCCCTTCTTTAGCCTCCCAAGTTCTGGGATTTTTAAGAATGTGACTCACAGCCGAAAATCCATTGTGTATCTATTTCATATATGTGCTTTATTTTATATATGCTTACTTTTAATGTATACATACATTACAGTGTATGACAGTACATTTTTTTAAATGAAAGTTTTCATTGTCAATAGATTCTATGCAGAGAAGCAAAAGCTATTCATAATGTTAGCAGTCGATTTTTCTAGGAGACATAATATCTATTTTAGTCTGGTATTTGTTGAAGCTGATGAATTAAAATAGAAAAGCAGACAATACACATGCCCTTAATAAGAATACAGTGTACCTTTTCTTTTGCGTCATTGTGTAAAATGAAAATATAAGTTACCATAGATGTGTTTCTCTTTTCTTTATAAAACTTATTTTTGTCTTATTGTTAAGCCTAATTTCATGTTTACACACATATATGTAATAGTACTCCTGAATGATTTTGAAGGTACATTTTGTTCAATTAACTATTTGTACTAAGTCTTTGAAGACTATAGGATAAGTTTGTTTATTTTTATTTAGCTGTAAACAGTGTATCAGTTAATACATACTAGCATAATAAAAGTTTCTTCATGTCTAAGGGCATACAAAGCATAACCAAGAATGTAAAAATCACAATTTCTTACAAGAATTTTACAAGAAAATTAGAAAAATAAGACAATATAATTTTCTCAAAATTCTAAAGTTCTAAAAATTGTATGGCATAAGTACAGTGGGTGGCTGAGGATTAAGAGTTCTATGGAGGAGGAAAGATTTTTCTATACAGGATGTTGATGGAAAACAGTTAAGAGTAGATGTATGATCTTTTCTCGCATATTTAAAAATATCTAGGTGTTTCTCCTGATTTCTAACTCCAAGTGAGCATTAGAACAATTGATTAACAACTGATCCACAGCCAGGTTCGTTGGCATGTGAGTTTAGACCAGGCACCTCAGGAGGCTGGCTTGAAACAATCACATGAGAACAGAAATTTTAAGGCATTCAGCACCACATAATTACAACCTAATTTAAGGAGACAAGACAAGCAACCAAACAAGCAATAGATTCCCAAAGATTCTTTCCTGAGCAAGGAGAAGAGAAATAAGGACTGTGAGCTACAATTGGGTATTTTTAAAGGTCTTTGAGAGCACTCAAATTTGCTGCTCACACTGTGTGTTACTGAGACCATCACAGAAAGTATTTTAGAAAGAATGATTGCAAAGAAGGGAGATAAATGAAGTCACCACAGTGTAAAGAAAGGATTTAAGAAAATACTAGCAGATTCTAAATAAAAAAGTAAATATTGGCATATACTACCAGCACTTTTGGCACTTATATAAAAAGTAGACATATAGTATCTAATTCTATATCTGAGTCATTCATTTGTAAGAAATTTAGTGGCACAGAATATGAGTGTTTTTAAAGAAAAAGAATTCTGATATCCACTTATCAGTGAGTACATACCTTGCATGGATAATAGTCAAAAAATTCAGAATAACCATGATACCAAGACTAGGCTGACTCTGTGACAGTCTTCAAAGTGGCACTTCAGGAGAAGAGGCATAAATCTCTGATTCCAAGAATGGGGCAAGTCCAGGCAAGTCCAAGGTTCAGAAGCTGCCCTGCCACCTGGCCTTAGGCAAGGACATGTGTCAGCAGCATTTTCCAGACTTCCTCACCTACTTCCTCAGCAACAGTCTCCAAACCTCCTCACCAATAGTTTCTAGACCCCAGCCCCCTGTAATGAAATGACCCTAGAGATGGAACAAGATAAGAGTCACCTACTCCAGACTTTGTTTTAAATCAGGCTTGAGAGTTTACTTGGTTGTCTACCTTGGTATGGGAGAACCCAGAATGCTGGACTTGAGCAGAATAAAACATTCCTTGTGCTTACACATTGTTTGAATACAGGTATCATTTTTTTTCTTTTTTTTTTTTTTTTTTTAGTGAATCATGGAACCTTACAATACAACTCAGAGACCACAGGAAGTTTAGCAAGAAGGAAGGCCCAAGTGTGAATACTTCAAACTCACTTAGAAGGGGTAACAAAATAATCATGGGGGTGGGGGGCAGAGGAAGGGAGGAGAGAGAGAGGGGCAGAGAAAAATGCGGGGTAGCAGGATCAAGAATGAGAGGAGACAGGAGTGAAGCCCAGAGGGCAAGGAGAAAGAAGAAAAATATACAGTAGTATGTGGTCGGTGGCAAGGGAACCCCTAGAAAGTGCCAGAGACCTGGCATGTGAGAAGCTCGCAGGACTCAATGGGGATGACGTTGGCCAACGTGCCTAACAATGGGGAGATGGAACCTGAAGAGACCACCTTCAGTAGATAGACAGAGCCCCCAGTGGAGTGATGCGGTCACCCACCCATCTTCAGGATTTTTGATCTAAAATTGATCCTGTCTAAAAGAAATGCATAGACAAAAATAGAGCAGAGACTGAAGGAAAGGCCATCCACTGAGCAGCCTAACTTGGGATCCATCTCATGGGCAGGCACCAAGCCCTGACACTATTGCTGATGCCATGTTGTGGTTGCAGACAGGAGCCTAGCATGGCTGCCCTCTGAGAGGCTCTGACAGCAGCTAATTGAGACAGATACAGACACTTACAGCCAACAACTGGGTTGAGATTGAGGACCCCTATTTAAGAGTTAGAGGAATGACTGAATGAGCTGAAGGGAATTATAACCCCACGGGAAGAACAACAGTATTGACTGGCCAGGACTCCTCAGATATCCGACAGAGTAGGACATCAACCAAAGGGCATCAATGGGCTGGTCCGTGGCCCCAGGTAGGTATGTACCAGAAGACTGCTTTGTTTGGCCTTAGTGAGAGAGACTACACTTAATCCTGTGGAGGCTTGATGCCTCAGGATGTTGGTGGGGTGAGGTGGGAGTGGTGAGGGGTGAGGGGTGAGGGGTATACCTTCTCAAGGGCAAAGGGGAGAAGGGATGGGTGGGTAACTTTGGAAGAGGGGAACAAGAAAAAAGGAACATTTGGAAGGTAAATAAATAAAATAACTTAATAATAAAAAATAGAAAAGGAAAAAAGAATTATTTCACAAGATTCTTTAGAAGTATATTAATTAGATTTTAATTAGATTTTGGGGTTCAGGGTTCGTTATTGATAACACCCCTTTACTCACAAATTGCCCATACTTGTGCATCAGATGAACTGACCACTAGCACAGGGCATTTAATGTACCTGGGACTTGGGGTTCGTTATTGATAACGCCCCTTTACTTTGCTAGATGAACTGACCACCAGTACAGGGCGTTTACTACATCTGGAGCTTGAGGTTCGTCATTGATAACGTCCCTTTACTCACAAACTGCTCTGGTTCTGATCTAAAAGAAGACACAAATGCAAAAATCTACAGCATCAAAGTGGATTTTAATAAACAGTCATGAAAAAAATCCTGGTTTTTAAAAATAGCAAAAATTTCAGACAGAATCAATGTACTTTCTCTAGATTTGTGCATTGTTCATGTGAGATGAACACTCCTACCTTGTAATGTATTGAGAGTGGACCTTGGCCACTATTTTAACTGTTTGTTAACAAAGTTGGTTTAGTTGGTTATGATGTCTTATCAAATCCTTAAAAACACAAAAGAGCTACAGAGTGCTATTGTATTCAAAATAATGTTTGAGTGTTACATTTATTAAATCTATTATTCCTTGGATTGATTGATTATAATTGGTATTAATGTTATATATGTGCACATAGTTCTCTACATATGGTGCAAAATTATAAGCTTTACAAGTTACTTTTGAAATAAAGAATATTTATATTCTGTAAATTCTATATAACATATATATGTATATATATATATATATTCCCTCCAAGGACATCTTTGCATTTTTCTGTTCTCCTGATAGGCTCACTATATAAGACTATCCATAATTTCAGTTTTAAAATTTATGGGAAAAATATATTTATACCATACTCAATTGCAGAGAATATGGCATTTTTATGAATATAGTCAAAGTTCATACTGTTAGATACTTGAAAACATAAATTGAAAACAAAATCTTCACTTTATTCACTAGAAGTTTTAGGTAATTATTAGTTTGAAATACTCAAAACAGTTACACAATTTGATCAGTTAATTGATTTTTAGGATCTCTAAAATCACCTTTATCCTTATGCTTTCAAAAATTACCCTCACATTGTATAAATTTCAACAGAACATAAAAAGGCAATATGTTGCTTATTTTAAAGACTTTTTTTTTAGCATAGTAGTGTTAAAGCTTTGTTGATTCAGAATCCAAGCCACCTGGTATCACTTTGAATCCAATTTAAACAAGTTTGACTAATCTTGCCCTGCCTCAAAAAACTATAAATACTAAGATGTGACTAAAAGCTCTTTGTGATATTTCTGTCTCCTCTTCAACTTCTGGCTCCCTCCAGTTAATTCACACCAGCTTCTCCATCTGCCAGGTGACTAGCTGTCTGATCTACCAAACAGCGCCAAGGCTTCCACCTACACGTGGTACATTTGGCATTAATAATCATAACAATTCTTCCTGCAAATATCACTGAACATGATAAAGAACAATGTAAACATTCATAATGCCCTAACTGTACTTTTATTGTACAGATTTGAGTCTCCTTCCTTCACAGATTAGTAGGGAGATTTGGATGTCTGTGTCTTTACTGCAGAGAACAAAACCAGAAAACAACGTTTGCCCCTAGGTAGAATGTGTGGTAATTTTATCTTAGTTGTACATATGGTAAAAACAACTACTGGATAACAAAGAATGTGAGAACAACCTGCAGAAACCCAAAAGCCATTCAGCTTAATGGCTTTGGTACAATAATACTTTTTTTTTTTTTTTTTTTTTTTTTTTTTAGTTGGGACTTTTGGTAAGGCTATTTTGTTACTAGTATATTTTACACAAACTTTTTTCTTGCTTTTTTTAAAAAAATGATAGCACTAATACAGGCTGTTGGTACAGTGAGTGGATGTCTTCATGTGTTACCATTACCTTCACTATCACAGTAAGTAAAGGTGATTTTATTGGTTCCATTAGCATGGTTTCTATCCATTTTGAAGTACTTTGATCTCGGAGTTGATGCAGAGTAAAATTCCAATCCCAGTCATTACAATGTCTATTTGCATAGTTACCTGGGGTTTCCAAGTCTCTGGCTCTTTACTGTGTGAAGTCATAATTCAGACAGACACCTTTTTTATTCCCCTTTAACCTAAAATCTTGAAACATCACCATGATTTCAAGGAGTATTATCACCAAAATATCTGGAGGTTAACTTGGTTTATTGTTCATTCTGGTACACACTGGCATCATGTCATTGAATAAGGTACTGCCTTTTGCAAAGAATGAGTTCCCAAACCATCACACTGAGTTTTACAAACTTGGAAAAAGATGCACAGCTGAGAGTATAACTTAAGAGTAGAACATTTTTCGGTGTGACTATACGTATTTGGAGAGAAAAATAATTTCTTGATCAATTTTGTGCAATGAAGGTGTCTAGACAAGTAGTCATTGAAGAACACTCACACTTCAGCTCATCAAAACCCAAGCATTCGTGTGGAGGATAAAGCATTTCTGAAGAACTAGGCCTGGGCACTACAAAAGGCATCTGATTGTAGCAGGTACCAGTCACACAACATTTTATGATGCTTGAACAACATAAAAGGAAAAGGAAAGAAAAAGATTGAATAAATAGAAATACCACCATCAGTTTGCAAATTACTATTGATGGATGGATTCACAAACCAAATATTTGCTTTTCTGTATGTAAGCAATGTTTGACATATACTTAAAAACATAAAATATCCAGTGTCTTCTTTTAAGCTCTATATTTTTGTAAGGGCCACAAGGTTTCACTTAATGTTTCACGATTTACTGAAAGTTTTAGAAGAATGAAAATGCTGGGAGCCACAGATGTTTGTAGTTTTCAATTTGCAGACTTAAATAACTGCAACTGTTTATTTAACACATATATGATTTCAGTTGATGATCATTTTTATATATGTCTCCAATCAGTGTCGCCTATGATTACTAGAGGAGGTTGTTGATTATTTTCCCTTATGGCCTGGTTTGGGTTATGGAATACAGGTAAGCTTTGTGTTTGTGTTGCCGATCTTTATGTTAGAAGATTATCTAGGAAAATTTTCTCTACATTTTCATTCTTTGATCTCATTAGTTCCTTACTGTCAGCCTTAGTTAATATCATTGCTTTGGGGGAATTGACCTAATTATCTAGTACACAGAACATATTGAATAGGTTAACATTTCAGGTGCAGTTATAATAGACATTAGTATGAATGAAGCCTCTTTGAATTGCACTCAAAAATAACTGAATTCAACCCTTACCTATATTATTTATGTATAGCTTTATTTCAGAGATTGTTGAAAGATAACTAAATAGACATAGAAGCATCTTTAAAATACAAAACAATATGAAATGAAAAAAATTAAGAGGAAAATGCCTATTACTGAATTTTTCGCTGAGACTATTACAGAACTATTCAGGTTTAATTAATGTACTAAAATGATTACTTCTTAACATAAATCAAGTTGATTAATTCACTCTATTAACTAATAGACAAAACCTAAATCTTACATATTTAGGATTCACAAGAAACAGTTGATTTGAATGAGGCAAATGAGGATACATTTAATGACCCTTTCTGTAATGTAAGAATAGGACTTTCAAATGCCTAGTCAGGGATGGAATTCATTTCTTTTCTTTAAGGTTTTTATTTTTATTTATTATATGTAAGTACACAGTAGCTGCCTTCAGACATCTCATTACAGATGGTCCTGAGTCACCATGTGGGTGCTGGGATTTGAACTCAGGACCTCCAGAAGAGCAATCAGTGATTTCTGCATCTTCTGTCATATTTCACTCAATTCCATTATATTTAGTTTAGCAAATCTTTGTGTAATATTATTGTGTAATATTACCAGGAGGAATACAAAGGTAGCTGTCTTCATCAACATAGTTGTAGCATTTAAGGGTAATATAAAAAGGGGAGACTCTTAACCACTGAGCCATCTTACCAGCCCAAATTAATTTCTTTAACATATAGTTTTCTTGTAATGATTCCTACTATAGGAAGGAAAATAATATATTTTCCTTTCTATAGTAAAATAAAATATTTCCACAAAATAGCTATCCACATATGTATGTTTGTTTCATTTTAATTTTGAATGGTAACTGTATGAATCACAGATAGTTTCAGTACTAAATTTTTAGAACTGTGAAATAACACGGGAGAACAGTGAAGAAGGAAACATGAGATGTTGACAACAGAGAAATACAACCAGTGAGCATGTGTTTGAAAAAAATCCATAGAAACTGGAAGTTTCCTATTTCACTCAATTCCATTATATTTAGTTTAGCAAATCTTTGTGTAATATTATTGTGTAATATTACCAGGAGGAACACAAAGGTAGCTGTCTCCATCAACATAGTTGTAGCATTTAAGGGTAATATAAAAAGGGGAGACACTGGGAAGTAACAGCTATTCCTTGTGATTAATGGTGTTTAAGGACGTTTGTTGCATCTTCTGTCATATTAAAATGTTAAAGGATTGATGCTGTATCTTTAGATCCTAAAACAGAATAATGACTTTGAGTGAAATAGGTGCCTCCTGGATGTCCCATTGCAATCTATTGTAGAGTAAAGAGAGAAATGGTAGCTTGTATATGAGCCAGGATCAGGTTTACAAGGCTCATAATTCTACACAAAGTGGTTGTGTATTTTATAAATAGTTCAAGCTAAAGGAAATACAATTACAGACATATATTTAATTTAATGTGTGTACATTTATACTTAAAGGATATTTATTTTTGCCTCATTGAAGGATATGCATAAAATTCAATTTTGATGAGAAACCACAATTATGTTTCCTTTGCACATAGCTTAAACAATGAGAACACTTCTTCATGGATAAAAATAGTTTTGTTGTTTGTTTGTAATTTCATCTATGACTGCCATTTCTTGGCAAAAAGAACAAGCCTGTCAGCAATGGCAGTCAAAAGTAACTAAGGGATAGTTTAGTTTGTGATATACCTGCTACAGTAGCATACACATCTGAGCTTGAATTTACAGTATCCACAAACAAATCAACTTGACGTCATACACCTGTTGTGCTACTCGCTGAGGAGTGAGGTAGGAGAATGACGAGCTCCCTGGCAGATTAGTCTTGTTCAGTGAGAAACCTTAACTCAAGAAGTAAAGTGGAGAGCAACAGAAAAATGCACATATCATTGTCTTTGGTCACCAAACAACTGCACACAAAATTGCACACGTATAAATAAGTAGAGTCAACACATACACACAAATATACACAAACACACACACACCATTTAAAAATAAATAAATGATAATTGAAGAACTTCACTTTATTACTATCACTTTTACAGATTTTTTGGGGGGGGCTCCCTTTATAGTTTGCACAGATATAACCCATGGGCAGGAGGTATTTTATGTACTGAAGCATTTTGTTTGGTGACCTTGTATAGAGATGTATGTAATGAGATGTTTGATCTGGAAGAAATTATAAGGCAAACACAAATAAGAGCAGGTACTACTATTTCAACTTCCTTGAGTTTCTTACTAATATTTTTTCTCTCTCACTCAGATTTCAGCCTTCTTATGCCTATACAACTGTATAAAGCAAAAAAAAAAACAGTACACTTTAGCCATAAAGTTCTAGATACACTATATAAATAAAATTCCTTGTTTAGGAAGTGAGCTTGCTTGTTTAAAAGCATACCATTTTCTTCAACAATATCAATGAAAAGATCAAATAGTACATTTGTTGTACGCTTGGGTCTTTTATAGTGCATATGGCCAACTTTTTTCTAAATAATGGTAAACATTTTAACTGCCTTATAGATTGAGAGAATATCACAAAACTTTACAGAAATCAAACAACAAACATTTAGTGATAGATAATATCTGGATTGAGACATGATATAGGAAATTGGCATGTTATAAAAGTACAAGGTTATCAACATGAATTGAGAGTTAATTCATACAAGCATCATTTAGTTTCTCAATTTGACATGAACCCTGGATAGAAATTTGAAATGACCAATTGGATTCTAGAAATGTCTGTAATTCATTCACCTATTCATTTGTGCATGGAATTCCACTAAGCAGGTACCATATGTTAAAAGCTGATGATATACATCTAGTGTAATCCAGGCTTGTTTTCAAATGAATCCTGGCATATATATATATATATATATATATATATATATATATATCTCACATATATTCATATATGTGTATATATATTTGTATACATACATGTATATATGTTCATATGTGTGTATCAATGTGTATAAATAAACATACTTACTTTCCTTTATTTTTAGTTTATAATGTAATTCCATTATTTCTTTCTTATAGGTGTCTTTTCTCTCTTTTAAATTCATGGCCGCCTTTTTGTTAATTAATGCTACTTGTATTTGTGTAGGCATAAATATCATTTACAAATATAAGATATAACCTACTTAATCTATACATTTTTCAGGGGTGACCATTTGGTATTAATTACTTGATGTGCTGTTTCATGGGCAAAACCATTTCTTTTACTCAGTCATCCTGAGTTTCCTGTGGTTCTTTGTGTAAGGTTGTGAAACTTTCCTGGTCTTTCCTCATTCACTTTGGCATCAATAAATATATTTTAATGTGAAGGTAATTTTGTTATATTTTAGTGACCAAGTCAGGAAAATATAATCAAATAGACAAATTAGGAAGAGAAGTATAGGCTATGAGATGTGGTATGCTTCTGAGTGAAGCACAAGGGTTATATAATGAAAATGATACTTGAGACCTCATTTTAAGTAGATTATCAGGAGTTATATTTTTAAAGCCACTGCATTTTCAATTAGACCATAGGAAGAGAGTGAGCTAGCCATCTGGAACTTAGGAAGCATGCTATAAATCACAGAAAGTAGTTTGGAAATATTGATCAGAAATATAACTAAAGAATATTGAGTAAAGGGAAAGGCAGGAGCTTGCAAAGAATAAAGAGCTCTTGATGCACAGACGTACAAAGAGTTTAGTTGGTTTTTTTTTTTTTTTGCATCAGAAAGTCACAAAATAAATTTAAGCAGAGACGCAGCATCAAATCTCTGAGCTTAAATGGAAGATACCTTCTTTGAATTGAAGACTAGAAAGTTATGGCATGATGGTCTAAAGAATAAAAAAGGAAAGTCAGATAAGAAGCTTTTGTTGCAAATATACTAAAGGCATGATCCTAATTCTGATGATCTCTACTTCTCAGATATTAGATTTTAGATTTAAAGCAAGTGATGTCAGGAGAAGAAATGTTGAGAGCCAACAGACACATGGTGTTATGGGTAAGAAGCCAGGATAATGTATGTGTATGAAAATAATTAAAGTAGGTTTAAAGAGGGGCTGAAAGAAGATTTAAGTCTTCATTTTATTATTAATATGTTTCAATTAAGAAGGAAAATTTATATTTGTGGAACAAAATGAACAAATTATTTGATCACATTTATTTGCAATAATGTAAAACCAACATTACAATGGATAATTATACATGGAATGAATCCATTACATACTGATAGATATAATGGACTTAGTAATTTTAACAGAAGTTGAAAACTTACATCAGGGAGGAGAAATGGTGATCTGAAAAGAAAATATGAATTTTCAATAAAAAAAAAACCCTTAAGTCAATTGCAAAATTTCCCCTGCTGCAATGTAGTATAATAACCAATTAGAATTCTTTGAACTGATTTCCCTCACAAGTACAGTTGAAAGCTGGTTAGAGCTCCTGGCAGCTACAGAAAGCATTAAGATGAGTTCTAATGTCATACTTATTTCTTAGAAGGAAGACACTACCCCTAGCTGCATCCTCTTTGCTTCAGAGTTCTCTCTCTCTCTCTCCTAGAGGAATTTCTGTCTCTATGGAGACTGCCTCCATTTCATTTCAGTCAATTAGAGGTGAAAGGTATTCCATTTGCAGTCACCTAAGCTATGGAGTCCACCTATTTTTATCTTCATTCTTTTAGTAATAATATCTTCTTATCAATGCAGGGAAAAGATATCTGAGTATTGTGGTCATTTAACTTGAGCTCTTTCCATCTTATGCACTCCTTTTCTTTCGTTTCCAATGCAGCATTTTCTGTATATCAGATAAAAGCTGTATCATTATGTTATTATCTTTGAAAGCTCCATAATTGAGGCTTTTCTACCCAAGTCTCTGAAATTAAACATCTTTTTCTATACTAAATATTAATTTAATTCTTTTTTTATATTATTTATCTAGGGGGTTGTACTTTCAACATTCTCTTCAGTAACCCTAGATTACAAAAAGCTATTTCAAAATAACCATATTTTCAAAATAGATTGAAAATTGTAGATTAGAACATATCTTTATTTTATCTCTGCTTCTCTATTGCTCTCTCTAGGACCAAAAGTAATGCAACTACTGATTTTGTTATGACTGTAGTTATATCACTTGAAAAAAATCAAATTGAATATAATTAGATCTAATTAGTATGCTGATTAGAGTGCTTAAGATGTACATAAAAGAAGTCAATTTAATTGAATAAAAACTGACTACTAATGACTTACTGTGATTCCCATAGATTAATATAGTTCCCAACCCTCATCTGAGAAGCATTATTTGCAGTAGATGAAAATTAGTGCAAAGGCCCATAACTGGCCAATGTTCAGAGAATTGGAGACAGCAGATGCTCATTTGTCATGGGAGCAATACATTCCAAGGATTAGGTATCATTTAGAAGAGAGCATGAAAATAGTGTAAACACCATAGCCATTGATGAGTATAAGAACTAATGTTTGGGCCACAGCAGAGCAGTTAAACACATGACAAACTGAAACAGGTGGCAGCAAGATGAGCAAAACCTGTGGTTGCTCAAACCAGACAAAATCTCATCATGGAAAGGCGGATAAACACACAAGTCCATCCATAGCTACAGGAGAATTGGCAATTGTTAGCTGCTGTGAGACAGAGGGTCAGTTTTCTATAAGGGTGTAGACACTGGTAAGTCAATCATTCTCTAGAAGATGGTCCTACAGTCACATCCCAGGAATACAGGGATGGTTCAATATACAGAAATCTATCAACGTAATCCACTATATAAACAAACTCAAAGGAAAAAATCAGATGATCATTGCATTAGATACTGAAAAAGCCTTTGACAAATATACAAAACCCCTTCATGTTAAAAGTCTTGGAGAGATCAAGGCACATAACTAAACATAATACAAGTAATATACAGCAAACTAACAGCCAATATAAAATTAAATGGAGAGAAAATTAAAGCAACCCCATTAAAATAAGGGAAAAGACAAAGCTGTCCACTCTCTTCCTATTTATTCAGTATAGTACTGGAAGTTCTAGAAAAGCAATTAGGCAACAAAAGAATGTCAAAAGCATACAAATTAGAAAAGAAGAAGTCAAAATATCACTATTTGTGGATGATATGATAGTATACGTAAGCAACTCCAAAAATTCTACTAGAGAACTCCTTTAAGTGAAAAACAACTTCATCAAAATGGCAAGATAAAAAATTAACTCAAACAAGTCAGTAACCTTCTTCTAAACAAAGGATAAACAGGCTGAGAAAGAAATTAGAGAAACAACATCCTTCACAATAGTCACAAGTAATATAAAAAATGTTGGTGTAACTAACCAAGCAAGTGAAAGATCTTTATGAAAAGAACTTCAAGTCCCTACATTGAAGATTACCTGAGAAGAGGAAAGATGGATTATGGATTGGCAAGATTAACATAGTAAACATGGCCATCTTTCCAAAAGCAATCTACAAATTCAATGCAACACCCATCAAAATCCCAACTCAATTCTTCACAGATATGGTAAGGACAATTCTCAACTTTATATGGAATAATAAAAAACACAGGATAGTGGAAACAATTCTCAACCATAAAAGAACTGGGGAGTCACCATTCCTGACCTCAAGCTGTGTGTCCAAGCAATAGTGCTAAAAAACTGTGTAGCATTGGTACAGAGACTGACAGGTTGATCAGTGGAATAGAGTTGAAGACATGGAAATAAACTTGTACACTTATGGACACTTTAACTTAGACAAAGAAGTCAAAATCATACAGTGGGAGGAAATAGCATCTTCAATAATTGGTGCTGGTTTTACTTGCAGTCTGCATGTAAAAGAATACAAATTGATTCATATTTATCCCCTTGTACAATTCTCCACTCTAAGTGGATTAAGGACCTCTACATAAAACCAGATACACTAAATCTAATAGAAAAGAAAGTAGAAAATATGCTAGAACACATTGGTACAGGGGAAATTTTTCTGAACAGAATGCCAATTGTTCAGGCTCTAAGATCAACAATTGGCAAATGGGACCTCATGAAACTTAAAAGTGTCTGTAAGGCAAAGGACACTGTCAATAGGACAAAATGACAAACTATAATTTGGAAAAAAATCTTTAATAACCTTACATCCAATAGAGGGCTAATATCCAAAATATACAAAGAACTCAAGAAGTTAGACTTCAGAAAACTGTATAACCCAACTTAAAAATGAAGTACAAAGCTAAACAGAGAATTCTCAACTGAGGAATCTCAACTGGACTACAAGCACCTAAAGAAATGTTCAACATCTTTAGTCATCAGGGATTTTACCTTACAGCCATTAGAATGGCTAAGATCAAAACTCAAGTGCCAGCAAATGCTGGTGAGGATATGGAGAAAGAGAAATACTTCTCCATTGCTGGTGGGTTTGCAAGCTGGTATAACCACTTTGGGAATCAATCAGGAGGTATCTCAGAAAATTGGAAATAGGTCTACTTGAAGACCCAGCTATTCCACACCAGGACATATACCCAAAAGATACTTCATCATATCACAAGAAAACATGCTCTACTATGTTCATAGCAGCCTTATTTATAATAGCCAGAAGCTGGAAAAATCCCAGAAGGATACAGACAATGTGGTACAATTACACAATAGAATACAATCAGCTAATAAAAATGAGGTCATCACAAATTTTGCAGTCAAATGGGTGTAACTAGAAAATATCATCCTGAGTGAAATAGCCCAGACCCAGAAGGACATATATGGTATGTACACTCTGATAAATGAATATTAGCCAAAATATTCAGAATACCCATTATACAACTCAGAGACCATAAGAAGCTTAACAAGACAGAAGACCCAAGTGTGGATGCTTCAATCCCACTTAGAAGGAGGAATAAAATAATCTCAGGAGGGAGAAGGATAGGGGACTTGGGTGGCAGAGGAAAGGGAAAATAGGGGGACAAGATCAGTTATGAGGGTGGGAGAATAGGAGAGATATTTAGAGGGCCAGGAGAATGAATAGAAATATGTAGCAGTGTTGGGTGGGGAATAAAGGTGAGAGCTATTAGAAAGCCCCAGACAGCAGGAATGTGAGAGGATCCCAGGACCCAATGGGGATGACATTAGCCAAAATGCCCAACAGTCGGGAGTTAGAACCCAAAATGACCACTTCTAGTAGATAAACATGGCACCCAGTTGAAGGATGGGGTCACCTACCCATTTCAAAATTTTTGACCTAGAATTGTTCCTGTCTAAAGGAAATGCAGAGATATAAAATGGAGCAGAGGCTGAAGGAAAGGCCATTAAGAAACCACCCCAACTTGTGTTCCATCCCATGCACAGGCACCAAACCCTGACACTATTGCTGATGCCAAGATATGCTTGCAGACAGGAGCCTTGTAAGTTGTCCTCTGAAAAGCTCTACTAGCAACCAACTGAGAGAGATGCAGATATTAACATACAACCATTGGACTGAGCCCAGTGGAAGAGTTAGAGGAAGGACTGAAGGAGCTGAAGGAGACTTCAATTCTATAGGAAGAACAACAGCATCAACTAACAAGGCACCTTAGAGCTCCCAGGGACTAAGCCACCAACCAGAGAGCATACATGGATTGTTCCATGGCCATGTGTATCAGAGGCTATGTAGAGATTGTTTGATGTCAGTAGTGGCAGATGTGCTTGGTCCTGTGAAAGCTTGATGCTCCACAGAGCGGGGATGCTAAAGGGCTGAGATGGGAGTGGGTGGGTCGGTTGGGGACCCTTTTAGAAGCAAAGAGGAGGAGGAATGGAGTGAGGTGCTTCTGGAGTGGGAACCTGGAATGGAGACAATATTTGAAATTAAAATAACTAAAATAATTAATAAAAAATATTTTGAGAAGAACAATTAGACTTGAAGGTTTCCTTTTAAAATTTGCTTGTTTGTTTTTGTTCTTTTTATCTTGTTTTTAATAGGAAATTAAACTGAGTGGATAGAAAAATGTTCAGGATAATTAGAAACTTTGTGCCTACAAAAGACAAATCCAAGCCAAATAGATACAGGGAATCAAATTAGACATTATCTGGAAAACTTTAAGACCTATGATTAATTCCTTTACCCTCTATACTGTTTCCAGAATCTAACTCCGTGACTATGAAGATCATCTAGCTAAGGTCTCTTTATATTTAAGAATGTTGTCAGTTATGTATTTTAAATTTATTTGACTGCAAATATTTTCTAAACAATTTAGAATTGAACTGTTTTCTATCTAACACTGAGCTAGTCTTAGTACAGCCTGAGCTCGTATGTTGGTTGATTATCAATATGTGCTTCAAAGCTATCATTAGGGTCATAGGTGCATGAGTAGACTCCACCTAAATCAGCTGAGGTTAAAATATAAGAAATATTTGCCCTAAAGAAATTGAAATTTTTAAATGATGCATTCGCTCACCAGATGTCTTTGTTGTCTCTGAGGCTTACTCCTAAATAAGGTCACCCATTTTAATTTTTTTCTGAATCCTGCCTGGCTGGATCAACTCAGCTCTTCTGGCCCAAAACTCCTCTCCAAGTTGACTGATTCAAACTGACTTTTCTCAGGTTGTCACTGATTTGCTCTGTTTGGAAAACTGCCTCTGAATTCCATGAACTTGACTGAACAGACTGCACTGACTACCCTGACTGCATTGAATACACAAACTGAATGGCACTGAACAGCTGCATTCAAATTAACTGCATGGAAGAGCACTGAATTAAAATTAACTGAACTGTACTGCATTGCCTGAACTCAACGGAACCATTCACTGAACTGCCCTCTACTCCTGACTCACTCTGTGCTGCTCTTAAGTGGCTTCTTTTTCCTGTCTGTTCTCCTGAGAGTTGGATGTATCCTGTCTCTGACTCATTCTGTCAAAGCTTTCTTTCTTTTTTTTTTTTTTTTTTTTTTAGGATTAAAAATCTGCATAAAAGCTGTGGCTGTATTCCAGCCAGAAGGATTAAAGGTATGTACTAAAGGTGTGTCTGTTTTCCAGGAGGATCACACAGATCTAAGACATAGATGTGATCTCTTGCCAGAGTAGCCATGATGCTGGATTCAAATTCTTATACAAAAATTAATTTTGCTAAAATAGGACAGGTAACAAAACATTAAAAAGATGAAGGCCAAACCATCAATTATTTCCTTGCTTATGTTCTTTTTAAATTATTAATAGATCTATTTAATCAAACATTCCTATTTACTCAGACTCATTTGAAAATAAAAGTTAATATCTGATATGAATTCTATAAGATATTTCATTTCAAATAGTCAACCTTTAAATAAAATCTACCAGTTTTCTAGTGTACCAAATTTCTCATACAAAATATTTATTATCCCATTTTTTTATTCCCAGCTCACTGATCCTCTGCAGACTCATACTTATCATTATGAACTTCAATATTAATTATATCAATAATATTTTTAGTATATTATTTCCTTCTGTCTTCTGTTCTGTAGTTTCTTCCTGAGAAATATCAAGCCAACACTACAATAATACCTCTTCCTACATTCAATCACTATTCAGCTAGGTAAAGTTGTAAAATGTCCCTGTATAATTGGCTGTCAGTTGGCCAGCTCAACTGAGTCTATTTTTCAGGTCATCATTTCCTTACAGAAAAAAAAAAAAAAAAAAAAAAAAGGAAATCAAACAGACTTCCTAACCTGGTAAGTAATAAAGTGTTTCAATGCACTCTTCTAAATAATATCTGGATCTAAAGATCCAGCTCCATGAGCATCTCTATAGACTGGCCATGGAAAACTAGTTATACAACTGTTCAGTGCTCTGAACTGTTCAGTCCTCTCTAACCTCAACACTGAGCATCTTCCACAGAGCAAGTGACTTTCCATATTTGAATATTTTAGAAATAGTTCTTTGTTGTTCACAAAATGTCATCTATCTCATATTTTTTTAGAATATGCTATATCTTTTATCTCTTTATATCTACTCTCTTATCTTTATCTTTCTATTATCAAACATCCCTGAGAGGGTGACATCTATAATCACCACCTCAATTTCTTATCAAGCCCTTAGTAAATATAGCTGTAACTTATACTTAGTAAGATAACTTTGCTGACATTGTTATTTCAATATTTATCATTGGTGTTTAATGACATAAATATTTTCTTACATGTGAGTTTGAACACCACTGATTTCTTAACATCATCTTTATCAAGAATGTCTTCAAGTGTGTAAACAATGATAATATTTCTGTGTGCCGCAGAAATATTCTCCTCTTTCCATAAGGCCAGAAGTTATCTCTTATCATAAGGAATAAAAATGTCAGATGCTCACTTTCCTACAGTCATAATTAGGGCATTGTATATGATATATTGCTATTTTTAAAAGAATAATTTCTTGAGAGATTTCTCAATAAGAAATCTCTAATAAAAGTGCCATAAAAGGCAAAGGTGCTATTATTACCTCACTATGATGTTTTTCTTAAGTACATGATGCGGAAAACTGATACAGCCATCTTTCAACAACATATTGATAAGCCAGAGAGCCTTATACCTGATCATAGCCTAAAGAGGATGCACATGTTCAGAGCCTAAACTCACTGGATTCATTATTTTTAACACCTGAGCCTAAATACTTACCTAAAGAGAAGGCATGTATTTCTCATTATATAAACTTCTCTCCATTACACATTTTGTAGCTCTTAGAGAGAAGCTTGTAGCTTAAATGTCCTCATCCCCATAGAAATTCAGATTATGAATTGTGTACTGACTAAAATGACTGACGGATAAAGTTGTGACCTGTGAACTGTTTGTTACAGACCAGTCATCACTCTATATTTCCCAGGGACAGAATCAGCATTTTGCATATAGCAGACAGGTTTCATTAATTTTCATATCAAACATTACTTGTTTTCTCCTTTTTTGAAAATCTTTAATCAAAAAAAAAAAATGCCAGTGCAGCCAAAATACTCTTTCTCATCAAGAAAATATAAGGCATCATTTTAAAAAAATGTAAAAGGAAAAAAATCATTCCTTGTTCATATTAATATTGCCTTCCTTTTCTAAATATTGAAGACTATAAGATCTACTCTTGAAATCAAGTAATTGTCTAAAAGCTGTAGTATTTGGACCTCATCAATAAGGGAAATAATTACATGTTAGTTCCTACAGTCTTTGAGGAAAATACCTTTAAGTGAGGAGTTATTTTGGCTCATGAGTTTAGATGTTTCAGCTTCTTGTCCCTTTTCTGCATAGCAAGGCAGGATATATATGGTAGAACGGGCCTGAAAAGCACACATGTAAGCAGAAGGAAGGGGCACCAAATGATGTGTGGATAAGATGATCAGACAGGTTTCTAAGGGCATGCTCCAAATGTCCTGACCTTTTGACCTAGGTCCCAAGGCAAAAGTTGTCATCACTTCACAATAGTCTATAAAACATTCATCATTCAATTACTTCCCAAAGTCTTACTAGTTAAGATCACTGCTTTGGGAACTAGCCTTAGCATATGAGCCTTTGGGGGAAGATTCAGACAGAAAAGAATCATCAACTTACTAAAATCTGTACTAACAACATTTATACAATGAACTGCAGTCTACATAATATGGATGCAGAAGGAAGCAGGGCTTGAACATGGCACCTTAAATATATCATTTTAATATAGTTTTATTGCGAGTGCAGAGTAACAGGGGAGGACTATGTGAATTTTGTAATTTCAACTGTTGATAATTATAAAATATTCAAGATGATTTGAAAGATACAGAAAGTTGATCAATAGTTAATTCATTTGTATGGTTGAGAAACACCTCTGAAAAGATGTGACATTTAAGACCTTGAAGAAACAAATCAAAAAACACCTGGGAAAAAAGAAATTCTGGGCAAGGAGGCAAATACATGCCAAGAACTTGTGGCAATATTTACTATACTAAAAGTACCAAAAGAAAGTCAGGTGGTAAGAACACCATGAATAAACAGGAAATTGTACAATATGACACCAGAAAAAAGGCACAGAAATGTTTAAAGTCTCCTATGTTAAACCATATCCTTGCTGGAGTACAACCGTACTCTCAGCTGCTTGGCAGAGTGAGACTGGATAAATACAAACCAGAAGCATTGATGGCAAACCAAATGATACTTTATTCTTTGATGCAATTTATTTAGAGGATGAAATGTTGACCAATCATAGAGAATTTTCATGTGTATGAGTTCCTAGAATCCATTATAACTATCACAAATAAGAAAAACCACAAATAAAAGAATGGCTTAGCCATAGAGATAGTTCCAAACTTAAAAGCCTTTGTGCATGAGAAAACAAAACAAGACGCACAATCATGACAGTACATGGAAGTAATAAAAGAAAGAGTTGTATCTGAATATCTATTAAACATTTATAAATCTACTTTTCAAGTGAAAAGTCTGGCTTACTGCAGGGTCATCAGAATCAGTTTGGAAGACACAACTCCAAACAACTTATTTCCTTAGCGATGCACTTGAAAGGATTATGTTTTCAGTGGCCATGTTTCATAAACAGTAAATTGCTAGCCTAGCATGTGCAAGACCATAGGTTTTATTCCCAACACTGCCAAAAAATAAGCAAAAAGAATGAATCATAAGTTTCATAATATTTTTGAAAGCATATGTCTATTCTAGAGTAGATAATGTAGACTCAGACACATCTGCAGAAACAATGATTTATGTAGAATTTTTAACAGACTTTAAAACTTTTTTATACAATTTTAAAAATTAATCAGAATGTTAAAAATATATAAATTTGTTGGTACAATATATTTTAACACATGTATGCCTATAAATGAATGCTAAGTGACCACATTCATACATACCCATCTCCAGACTCTTGTGAATAGTTTTGTTACTATCCTGTTCTATGAGGCTGACTTTATTTCCTGATGTGAGTAAAATTGAAATACCTCAAGTCCATATGATTTACGTTGAGTTTGCTTTGCTTCCAGTTTGCACTGACTAACCTTTTTGTAGCCTTTTGTTTCCCTCTTCAACAGCTTCTATATACTAGCTTAGGAAAAACATCTCGTTTTCCTTTGTTTTAATTTTCCATCTTCTGTGGACTAGCTACTTAACCGGTGTTTAGTAAATTCCTTTGACTTAGAGCTGAATTAGTCCCATATGAAAGTGTCAGAAGTATTGCATATGTTACAAAGCACGGCTAACATGAACAGTTCTTAACTATCATTCTACCTTGCATTCCAGATGTAGGTCGTCCAAAATGATTGCTCCATGATTCAGGTGTAGTCATATTTTACCCAGAGTGGCTTAAAATGATAGTCTATAATGTATTTATGTCATGTTATAGAAACATGTCTAGGGCTTTATGAACTTCTTTGTCTTAATCAGAATTTATTTTTGTTTTGATATAGCCAATACAATATTTCAATACAATGCAGCATATTGTGTATAACAAAACTTGGTGAGGAATTAATAGTTCTTTAATTTCTCAAAATATTGCTTTTCTAAGTTCTTAATTGTGTGTCCTTTTAATATCATTTTCATTTAAAACACTTTGAATCTGAGACTCTGTATGTGTTTTAGTGGAAGAGGACAGCTCTATTATAGTCATGGCCTTCGAACTCCTGAGGATTTGGTAATTAATAAAGACTATTAATACCTTAAATCTTCTACCCTAACTTAAATCTTAAACTGAAAAACTGTAACCTCTTTCCTTCTGAATGACCATCTCTAGTAGATAGACAGGGTCCCCAGTGGAGAGATAGTTTCATCAACATACCTTCAAAAATTTTGACCCAGAATTATTTCTATCTAAAAGAAATGCAGAGACAAAAATGGAGCAGAGATTGATGAAAAGGCCATCCAGTGACAGGCCCAACTTGGAATCTATCCCATTGGATGTCACCAAATCCTGACACTATTGCTGATTCTGTGCCATGCTTGGAGACAGGAGCCTAGCCTGGCTGTCCTCTGGGAGGCATTTCCATCAGCTGACCGAGACAAATGCAGATACTTATAGCCAACCATTAAACTGAGGTCAGGGACCTCTATTGAAGAATTAGGCGAAGGACTGAAGAAACTGAACAGGATAGCAACTTCATAGGAAGACCAATATTATCAACTACCCTGGACCCCTCATATCTCCAAGAGACTAAGCCACCAACCAAAGAGCATACATGGGCAACCAAAGAGCAGAGGACTGGGTTGTCTGGCCTCAGTGGGAGAGGATGTGCATAAATCTGTAGAGACTTGATGCCACAGGGATGGGGAATGAGGGGGAGGTGTGGGTGGGAGGGTGGGTGAGGGGTAGATGGGTAAGGGGAGTGGTGGCTGTTGGATCACTCTCTCAGAGGCAAAGGGGATAGGGTGAACAAATATGGGAGGGGGACCAGGAAGGGGGGCAATATTTGGAATGTAAAAAACAATTTTTAAAAGTAAAAATGATGAACAAATATGAATTTAAAAAAGAAAGAAATGCTTACATCTCATCAGTTTGAGAATGTAGGCCACAGCCTACTGTGCTGTTCCAGATGTTATTGAAACCTTGGGACACAGTAGATTACAAGCTGAAGAAGGTCACTCTAGAATAGCTATTAAAATTATATTCATCTTTACTCCCAGCCAATCTGTCTAGTTTTGAAGCACAAAGATGTGAGAAAGGAACAGAAAATTAGGCTCCCTGACATGACAGCCCAAACATCTTAGCCATGTGAGACAAATCAACCTCTTCTTTAGTTTTTCTGCCAAAGCTTGTATTAAGGAAATGAGCAACTTAGCTAAAATAAACAATGAAAATAAGCTAACATTTAATCTTATTAATATTTGTTTTCTGTGTAATCATCATGTAAGTATAGTATCTGAGTCTTCTTTAAATAACCATAATTGTATTTATCTGCCCTGTATTTGTTTTCCTATATTCATCTCTTAACTTGTAACATTAACCACATTTTTTATTGCTGCTTTGTATCAAGTTGATCTTTTTGTCCTTCTTTTCTGCAGATAATACTTAGGATCATTTCAAATGTTTACTGAAAAGTTACGTTGCCAGTCACTCTGACTGAAGCTTTCTAAAGTATGTAATTTTTGACTGTGGTGTGAGATTAGAAGAGAAAATCATCCCATTGCTCTGAACTTGCAGTGGTTTTCAGAGTTCATACTAAACAAAAATCTTACAGATAAACTATCTGGCACTGATGGAGGTAGATTTCTCATTCAGTGAGCTTAGCACCTCACAGACTATTGTAGTGGTTTAAAAATGCAGAATGGGCACATTGTACAGAAGATGAGCATACCTAACTTAATTTGCATTATCTATTTGCCTATGTTTATATAAGTGCCCTATTAGCTAATAATGGGTCTTGATAGACTGTGTGTGAACAATTGCCTTCGTTCATTTTAACAACAATAGATCTGTCAGAAAGTTGCCTATATGGAGAATAACTCAATGTTGAACAAAAATTTTGATGTTCAGAATTTTGTAGAGGTTTGTTTTTGTAATTTGGTGTTTTGTTAAATCAATGTCTATCATGCTCAATGTTATTAAGGATTAAGAGTTTGACAATTTTATGAGGTCCTATTTGTCAATTTTTGATCTCAGATCATGAGTCATTCATGTTCTCTTCAGGAAATTTTTTCCCTGTGCCCATGTGTTTGAGGTTCTTCCTCACTTTCTCTTCCATTAGATTCAGTCTATCTGGTTTAATGTAGAGGTTCTTGATCCACTTGGACTTGAGCTTTGTACAAGCAGATAAAATGGATCAATTTTCATTCTTCTACACGGTGACCCCCATTTAAACCAGCATCATGTGTTGAAAATGCTGTCTTTTTTCCACTGGAAGGTTTTATCTTCTTTGTCAAAGATCAAGTGACCATAGGCATGTGGGCTCATTTCTGGGTCTTCAACTCTATACCTTTGATCTACTTGCCTGTCTCTGTACCAATACATAGTTGTCTTTTTTTTTAAAAATCACTATTGCTTTATAGTACAGCTTGAGGTCAGGGATGGTGATTTGCCCAGAAGTTCTTTTATTGTTGAGAATAGTTTTTATTATCCTTGGATTTTTGTTATTCCAAATGAATTTGAGAATTGTTCTTTCTAACTCTATGAAGAATTGAGTTGGAATTTTGATGGGGCATTGAATCTGTAGATTGCCAAGGAGTACAGGGAGGGATCCATGGCTTCAGATACATTTGTAGCAGAAGATGGCCTTGTCTGACATCAATGGAAGAGTAGGCCTCTGGTCCTGTAGAGGACTGATGCCCCAGCTTAGGGAGATGCTGGAGAAATGGGGCAGGAGAGTGTAGTGGTGGTGAGAACTCTCATAGAGGCAAAGGGGATGGGGGAGAGGGAGGATATGGGATGGAGAGTTTGTGGAGGGGTAACCAGGAAGTGGGATATCATTTGAGATGTAAATAAATGAAATGATTAATAACAATAATAAAGAGTATAACAAAAAGACTTAGAAACTTCTAAAATCTGCCAACTCACATGCATATTTCAAGACAACAAATAGCATTTTTCTTTCTGTATCAACTTTCTGCCTGCACGTGGTTTCTCTTCTTTGAGAATGTTTTGATATATGATACATTTATCATGCCACTCTGAAATATGGTTCTTATTCTATCTTGCACCCTTTCACACTCATAGGTACTACCTGTATTTTACAAAAACCACTGCAGCAAGAAAGCAATTTGTGTTAGGAGCCATGAGATATTTTTGGTATATATAATGTTTCTCTTTGTAGTAATTATATGCATGAGAACAACATACATCAGATTTTAACTTCATTTATAATTCCAGCAAATAACGCATCAGTCAGTGGAACCATTTCAAAGCTGTAGAAAACTAGATCTTGTCATCAGTGGGCACACAGACATTGAGCATTAACCTGTAAAAGTTGATAGATAAAGATCATGAAAAGGACAACCAGGTTAGAGACGGGCCACCTTCTTTAATTGAAGCTAACAACTCATTACTGATATGATTAAGGTGCCTCCCTGAAGTCATTAATAAATGTAAATGAAGATGGAAATTTTAAAATTGTAATAGGAAAAGGGAGTTTGTGAAAATGAGAAAGAATGATATGATAACAGGTGTGAACCCAATGATGATGACTCAAGAGCCAAGGGGAGAGACACTGAGTACAGTAGTATTTCTCAAGCAAGGTCCTAAGAACTGCTACAATTTAATTCTTTTTATTCTTTTAAAAAATTGGATATTTTATTTATTTACATGTCAGATGTTATCCCCTTTCCCCATTTCCCCCTGAACCCCCCTATCGCATCCCCCATCCTCCTGCTTCTATGAGAGTGTACTCACTCCTGCCTTCCCACCCCCACCCCCCCACTTTCCCCCACACTGGAGCATCCAGCCTTCACTGGACCAAGGGCCTCCTCTCCCACCAATGCCTGAGAAGTCCATCTTCCCTTACATATACAGCTTGAGCCATAGGTCTCTCCATGTGTGTTCCCAAGCTGGCTGTTTAGACCCTGGGAGCTATGGTTGGTTAGTATTGTCCTTCTCCCCATGGGGCTGCAAATCTCTTCAGTTCCTTTAGTCCTTTCCCTAACTCCTCCATTGGGGACCCTATGATCTGTGATCAGTTCAATGGTTGGCTGCAAGCATCCACTTCTGTATATGTCAGGCTCTGGCAGACTTCTAAGGAGACAGCTATATCAGGTTACTGTCAGCGTGCACTTCCTGGCATCCACAGAAGTGTCTGCCTTTGATGACTGCACATGGGATGCCATTTTGTTACTCTGAAGATAATGTGGAGGAGCTGTGTAAAAAGAAGTGTGTTAAATATGCAAAAAAAAAAAAAAAAAAAAAACACCAAACAAGTGACTATGGTAAACCACAAAATTAATACCTGGGAATAAATAACATTTAACCTCTGACTCTCCACATACTCACATTGCTCACAATTTAATTCTTAATAAGCAAGATGTCTCCAAAATGTAGAGCAGATAATTCATTGGGTTGGCATGTTGGTAGACTTCATAAAAATCTATTATTTCTCATAAAATATTTGTGTATGGACTGAGTAATACTGCTTTTCATTGTGAAGCACAGGTCTCACAATATCTTGTCTAAAAATAAACATGTACAGTTTGATATACCCCTTTAGTTTTTTTTTTTAGTATGAAACATTAAACATTGATTTCAAGTCTTATAAAAAATGCTTTCTGAATAAATTAATACTTGTTTGCTTAGAGTGGACATTGCTGGCAGGACCCAAT